>NW_016108286.1:91734-131681 GCF_001604975.1 Cebus imitator
AATGTAATTCACCACATAAACAGAACCAAAGACAAAAACCACAGGATTATCTCAATTGATGCAGAGAAGCCCTTTGACAAAATTCAACAGCCCTTTATGCTAAAAACACTCAATAAGCTAGGTATCGATGGAATGTATCTCAAAATAATAAAAGCTATTTATGACAAACCAACAGCCAATATCATACTGAATGGGCAAAAACTGGAAGCATTCCCTTTGAAGTCTGGCACTAGACAAGGATGCGCTCTCTCACCACTCCTATCCAATATAGTACAGGAAGTTCTAGCCAGAGCAATCAGGCAAGAAAAAGAAATAAAGGGTATTCAAATAGGAAAGGAGGAAGTCAAATTGTCTCTATTTGCAGGTGACATGATTGTATATCTAGAAGATTGCATCGTCTCAGCCCAAAGTCTCCTGAAACTGATAAGCAACTTCAGCAAAGTCTCCAGATAAAAAATCAATGTGCAAAAAATAACAAGAATTCCTATACACCAATAACAGACTTAAAGAGAGCCAAATCAAGAATGAACTGCCATTCACAATTGCTATGAAGAGAATAAAATACCTAGGAATACAACTAACAAGGAACGTAAAGGACCTCTTCAAGGAGAACTACTAGCCACTGCTCAACGAAATCAGAGAGGACACAAACAGATGGAGAAACATTCCATGTTCATGGTTAGGAAGAATCAATATCGTGAAAATGGCCATACTGCCCAAAATAATTTACAGATTCAATGCTATCCCCATCAATCTACCAAAGACCTTCTTCGCAGAACTGGAAAAAAACACCTTAAACTTCACATGGAACAAAAAGAGAGCCCACATAGCCAAATCAATTCTAAGCAAAAAGAACAAAGAAGGAGGCATCACACTACTGGACTTGAAACTATACTACAAGGCTCCAGTAATCAAAACAGCATGGTGCTGGTACCAAAACAGAGATATAGACCAATGGAACAGAACAGAGGCCGCGGAGGCAACACAACATATCTACAACCATCAGGTCTTTGACAAACCTGACAAAAATAAGCAATGGGGAAAGGATTCCCTGTTTGATAAGTGGTGTTGGGAAAACTGGCTAGCCATGTGCAGAAAGCAGAAACTGGACCCCTTCCTGATACCTTACACTACTATTAACTCTAGATGGATTAAAGACTTAAACATAAGACCTAACACCCTAAAAACCCTAGAAGAAAATCTAGGCAAACCCATTCAGGACATAGACGTAGGCAAGGACTTCATGACTAAAACACCAAAAGCATTGGCAACAAAAGCCAAAATAGACAAATAGGACCTAATCAAACTCCACAGCTTCTGCACGGCAAAAGAAACAGTCATTAGAGTGAATCGGCAACCAACAGAATGGGAAAAAATTTTTGCAGTTTACCCATCTGACAAAGGGCTGATATCCAGAATTTACGAAGAACTAAAACAGATTTACAAGAAAAAAACTAACAAGCCCATTCAAAAGTGGGCAAAGGATATGAACAGATACTTTACTAAAGAAGACATACATGAGTCCCACAAACATACGAAAAAATTCTCATCATCACTGGTCATTAGACAAATGCAAATCAAATCTACATTGAGATACCATCTCACGCCAGTTAGATTGGCGATCATTAAAAAATCTGGAGACAACAGCTGCTGGAGAGGTTGTGGAGAAATAGGAACACTTTTGCACTGTTGGTGGGAGTGTAAATTAGTTCAACCATTGTGGAAGACAGTGTGGCGATTCCTCAAGGACCTAGAAACAGAAATTCCATTTGACCCAGCAATCCCATTACTGGGTATACATCCAAAGGATTACAAATCATTCTACTATAAGGACACGTGCACACGAATGTTCATTGCAGCACTGTTTACAATAGCAAAGACCTGGAACCCACCCAAATGCCCATCGACGATAGACTGGACAGGGAAAATGTGGCACATATACACCATGGAATATTATGCAGCCATCAAAAACGATGAGTTCGTGTCCTTCGTAGGGACATGGATGAACCTGGAAGCCATCATTCTCAGCAAACTGACACACAAACAGAAAATCAAACACTGCATGTTCTCACTCATAGGCGGGTGTTGAACAATGAGAACACATGGACACAGGGAGGGGAGCACTACACATTGGGGTCTGTTGGAGGGAAATAAGGGAGGGACAGCGGGGTGTGGGGAGTTGGGGGGGGATGGCATGGGGAGAAATGCCAGATATAGGTGAGGGGGAGGAAGGCAGCAAACGACACTACCACGTGTGTACCTATGCAACAATCTTGCATGTTCTTCACATGTACCCCTAAACCAAAAATGCAATTTAAAAAAATACAAAAAGAAAAAAGAAAAAGAAGAGCAAATTAAATCCAAAGTGAGGATTAAAAAATAAAAAGTAAAGTAGAAATCAATGAAAGTGAAAATAGAAAATCAATGGAGAAAATCCATGAAGCAAAAAGCTGGTCCTGTGAAAAGATCAATAAAACTGACAAGCCTCCAGCTAGGATAAGGAAAAAAAAAAAGAGAGAAGAAACAAATTACTAAAATCAGAAATGAAAGACAGGTTGTTGCTATAGACGCCATGGACATTAGAAGAAGAATAAAGAAATACAATGAACAACTCTATGCCCACACATTTGATAATTTAGAAAAATGTACCAATTCCTTGAAAGATACAATTTGCCAATACTCACAGAATAAGAAATAGACTATGTAAATAGGCCTATATCTATTTTACAAATTGAATCAATAACAACCTTCCAGAACTAAAGCGTTAGGTAAAGTTTAGTTCAGCAGTTAATTCTGCCAAACATTGAATGAAGAAATTATGCCAATTATTTACAGTATCTTTTAGAAGATAAAAGCACTGGGAATACTTGATAATGCAGTCTGTAAGGTCACCATAAACCTAATACCAAAGCCAGACAAAGACATTACACAAAATAAAATTATAGACCAGTATATCTCATAAACATAGATGCAAAAAATTCTGAAATTTTTCAAATTATATCCTACAATGTATTAAAAGCATGAATCTCACCATGACCAAGTGAGATTCATCCCAGGTATGCAAGACTGGTTCAACACTCAAAAATCAATTAATGTAATTCATCACATCGATAGGCTAAAAAAGAACACACATAATCATATCAATAGATGCAGAAAAAGCATTTGATAATGTCCAACACCCATTTAGGATTTTAAAAAACTCTCAGTAAACTAGGAATAGAGAGGAATTTACTCAACTTGATAAAGAATATCCACAGAAAAGTACAGCTAACATCATACTGAGTGGTGAGAAACTAGAAGATTTCCCACTAAGACCAGGATTAAGGTAAACAGGTTCACTCTCATCACTGCTTTTCAACATTATATTGGAAGTCCTAGCTAATGTAATAAGACAGGAAAAGGGAATAAAATGTATGCATATCAGGAAAGAAAAATAAAACTGTTTTTGTTCACAGATGATATGACTGTCTCTGTGAAAAATCTAAAAGAATTGACAGAAAAGCTTTTGGGACAACTATGTAATTATAGCAAGTTGCAAGATAGAAGATTAGTATACAAAAATTAATCACTTTCATGTTTATCAGCAATTAACAAGTGGAATTTGAAAGTAAGAGCACAATATAATTTACATTAGTATCCAGAAAAATGAAGTACTTGCATATAAATCTAGCAAAATATGTGCAAGATTTATATGAGGAAATGTACAAATCTCAGATGAAAGCAATCAAAGAACTAAATAAATGGAGAGAGATTCCATATTCATGGGTAGGAAGGCAATATTATCAAGATGTCAGTTCTTTTCACTTTAATCTGCAGCTTCAGTGCAATTCCAATCAAAATCCCAACAGGGGGATTTTGCTGGATTTCAATGGAAATTGACAAACTAATTCTGATGTTTCTGCTGAGAAGAAAAAATGTTGGAAGACTACCCAACTTTAAGACTTACTATAAAGCTGCAGTAATCAGGACAGTGTGGTATTGGTAAGAGAACAGACACTTAGGTCAATGGAACAGAATAGAGAGTCCAGCAGTAGTTCCAACACAAGTATAGTCAATTGATCTTTGAAAAAGGAACAAAGGCAATGGAATAAGATAGTCTTTTCAACAAATGGTACTGAAACAACTGGACAGCCACATGTAAAAAATGAATCTATATACCTACACATTCCACAAAAATTAACTCAAAGTGAATCAACGACCTACATGTAAAATGCAAAATTATGAAACTACTAGAAGACAACATCGAAGAAAATCTAGATAACCTTGGGTTTGGTGTTGACTTTTTAGGTATAATGCCAAAGGTACATTCTATTTAAAAACTATGGATAAGCTGGACTTCATTAAAATTTTAAATTTCTGTTCTGTGGAAGACATTTTTAAGAGAATGAAGAGATAAGCCACAAACTGGGGAAAGTATTTGCAAAAGACACATCTGATAAAGTAATGTTATCCAAATATATATAAATTACTCTTTAAACATTCAGAAAAGAGGAACTCTATTTAAAAATGGGTGGCCAGGCAAGGTGGCTCATGCCTGTAATCCCAGCACTTAGGGAGGCCAAGGTGGGTGGATCACAAGGTCAGGAGTTCGAGACCACCCTGACCAACATTGAGAAACCCCGTCTCTACTAAAAATACAAAATTAGCCAGGTTGGTGTGCATGCCTGTGGTCCCAGCTACTTGGGAGTCTGAGGCAGGAGAATTGCTTGAACCCAGGAGGCGGAGGTTGCAGTTAGCTGAGATTGCGCCAGTGGACTCCAGCCTGGGTGACAGAGCGAGACTCTATCTGAAAAACAAAAACAAAAACAAAAACAAAAAATGGGTGAAAGACTGTAGCAGACACCTCACCAAAAAAGATACATAGATGGCAAATGAGCATATGAAAAGCTGCTCAACATCATATGCCATCAGGAAAATAAAACTTAAAAGAACCACGAGAAGTCATTATATACTTATTAGAAGAACTAAAATCCAGAACACTGACAACACCAAATGCTGACAAGGATATAGAGTAACAGGAACTCTCATTCATTGTTGTTGGTACAGCCTTGGAAGGCAGTTTGGCAGTTTCTTACAAAATTAAACATATTCTTATCATATGATCCTGCAATCACACTCCTTCGTATTTACTCAATAAGTTGAAACCTTATGCCCATGGAAAAACTTGCACATGGATGTTTATAGCAGCTTTATTGAGAATTTCCAAAAGTTGGAATCAACGAAGATGTCCTTCAGTAAGTGAATAAACAAACTGTGGTACATCCAGACAATGGAATATTATTCAGTATCAAAATTGAGCTATCAGGCCATGAAAAAATATGCTGAAGGAAAATTAAAATGCATATAACTAAGTGAAAGAAGTCAATCTGGAAAGGCTACATACCATATTAATTTAACTATATAATAGTCTGGAAAAGACAAAACAAAGGAGACTGTAAAAAGATCAGTGGTTTCCAGGTGTTAGAAGGAAGGGATAATAAATAGGCAGAACACAAATTTTTAGAGCAGTGAAATTACTCTGTATGATACTGTAATGGTGGACACATGTCTTTATACATTTGTCCAAACCTATAGAATGTACAACACCAAACATGAAACTTAATGTAAACTATGGATTTCGGGTCATAATGTGTCAATGTAGATTCATTGATTGTAACAAATGTACTACTCTGCCAGGAGATATTAATAGTCAGGGAGGCTGTGAGTGTATATAGAGTTCTTCCTGCTCAGTTTTGCTGTGCATCTGAAATTGTTCAAAAAATAAAGGTGGTTAAAAAGAGTCACATGCCAAGAAGGTTTAAGTTTATCATGTAGGTGATGTTTGAAAGAATTCTGATGGGAGTATGTTTTTTAGAAAATCCCTAATATCACTCTGTAAGGAACAGACAAGAATTATGGAAACCTTTTCTTTTAGGTAGGGAATATTATAAACTGCTTCATTTGTCATTGCTAAACCATTTATCTTGGGAATATTTTGAATATTTCATGATGAAGTATTCGTGTCCCTTTCTGGGACGCTGGAATGTTATCAGATCCTTTCTCTTTAGCAAAATTATTCATGCTGATATTTTTGATTTGTTGGCTAAAAATAAATCTACTAAATAGGTAACTTACATTTAGGAGCCATGAATATATTAGTTCCCAGCACAAGTAAATATCTTCAACTGTAACCATTAAACACCAAGGTGTGTGTTAATAAAATAAGCTGCAATATGTTGTGAATGTTTCTCAAGTTATATGCTGAGTTATAATTCACCATGGGTCAGTATTGTTAACACAGTCTGATACTGAGTCTTTTAGCCAAGTCTTTCTTGCAGTATCCAGATGAACCTAAATAGAAAAATGCATCCCGTCCAGAAACCATTTTACCACATCTATCTTAAATTTGTCATGAGGTCTTCCATTCCCCTTTCCTGAGCCTGTTTTAGGGAATACTTAATGTATTACCATTTCGCTAGGGTTCGAGTGATGGCAGCATGTGATATGAGTGTGATCTCAGTAGTGAATTTATTTTGGGGTGGCAGAGGAATGCAGGCGTGACCAGAGCCTATGGGAACAGAGAATTGATTTTCCAGTGGTGAACAAACTGTTGCAGAACAGGCAGCTTAGGATGGATTATAGAGACTATAGAGAATACACTACCTGTTCATGTGGAGGCATATATGGAAACTGACCACCAAAAAGAAGCTTATCTCATCCTATTCACAGTTGACATTGACCTGCATGAGATTTTGGAGCAAGGAAAAAATTATCTATGTATCTCATCTACCTACCTACCTACCTACATACATACCTATCTTTGTCTATCAATTAATCATCTATCTATATTGGTAAGTGGTAGTGATAATGCAGGACATCTGGGCTACCTCTAAATAAGGAGAAAATTTCAAATATAAGACTTAGTGATAGTTGGAAGGCATTTCTTAAAAGAGGAGTAGTGAGTGATATATATTCTCTATGTGAAGGAAATTGTAAAATGTGAAGTACATAAAATAACAGTGTATGCAAGGAAAGATGATGATTATTTAGATATGGAGGAGTAATTACTGAAGAGGACCATAAGTGGCCAATTTCAGCAGAAGCCAGTGAGCCAGCCATGGGATGTCTTTGCAATTTGGACCATATAAATGTCAAGTTCAAAGTTCGGAGAGCTTAAATGAGGCCCAAATGAGGACAATCTTTTTGTGAGATCAGTTTAAAAACCAGAACACTGGCTTCCTGGTATCTGAGGTTGATGCATGAGCCCTTGAGGGGAGACACAAGTGTGGGGAAACCGCTGGGATTCAGGAGGCCTTGACCATCTTCACATCAACAGATATTTATCTTATCTTTTCATGCATGGAATACACCAACCGTGCCTGAAAACACCAAGTACTGACCTCTAGATGGGGGCATGGCAAGGGAATGGTTTCATGTGACATTTCAATGTGAGTTATGACATTTGGGTCACTATCTACACCATCTATAGTAGAGTGAGAGACATCCATATGTATAGTGTTACTGGTGAGAATCTGACAGTGTGGGGCTAGTATTTGTTCAGAGGACACAAGAATGCCCCACTCTTACTGTACATTGCTCCTCTGCCTCCTCCCAGAGTTTTCCCTGGAGGAGACATGCATGCAAGGACCTGGAATATTATTCATGGGACCAATTCCCATAACCCCTCAATGCAGAGCTCTCAGTCCAAGCTGGGTTGAAGCACAGGTCCCGACTCAAGAAGGAAGCATGGTCTCTCCCACTCTAACTCTGCATCTTATCACCAGCTGACCTCTAGTGCGTGGACAACAGAACCCCAAATCTCCAGTGAGAAGAAAGAAATAGGGAGTAATGTGGCAGAGCCCAGCCTTCACAGGTAGGCACTGGCTCAGCTTATTACTTTGGTATTCTGAGAAGGAAGAATGGCCATGTCCTACATGCATGGTTGTCACCTAGCATTGGACGGTGGTGTTGCTGATAGTTCTCCTGAATCTGACCCATCACATCAGTCTTCCCTTGTCCAAGGGAGGAGTGATAAAAGGGCTTGGGAGAAAAGAGTTTTCTATAAGATTAGGAATACTGAAAGGAGAAACCTGCCCCCACCTCTAGTGACCTGGAACTATGGCTAGAAACTGGTGTGTACATAGACAAAGTAGGCTGTGTGTAAAAAACTGATTTTGCTATTAAAATCTCAAATATATCAAAACTGAAAACTTAAAATGTGGGTCAGTTAATAAAACCAAAGATATATTCTCAAAAGGAAATTTTCAATAGAAAATTTAAAAGGAACAAAATCTAGCATATAAATGCCCAATATTTTTAAAGTTTTTAATCATAATATTAATAAACTACATGCTTTGATTGACAATAAACTGTTGACACAATATATATAAAGGGTGAGAGATATATACATTTAAAAACAGAGAACAATGACTTCATAAATTTATGAGAACATTTTTATTGTTTTAAAAATCAAGCACTGGAATTGTTTTAAGGGCTTGTAACAAAAAAAAAAATCAAGTACTGCAAGAAAATATGAAGGCAGATAAAATAAATTAAATCAAATTGCAGCCTCCAGAATTAAATAGTTCAGACACAGGGTCAAAGTCATTACAAACATCTTTCTATTCACTTATGAAATAAATGGTTAAATTAGTAGATAGCCAGAAAAAGAGATAACTTTACAGAAATAAATTTTACAATGATGAGCTTATACTATACATGCTATTCAAATTTTAAAAGTATTAGATTTCATTTTACTTGATTATGATAAAATAAAGGGAAGGAGAACAAGAAAGAAGTGAATCTTTGGTTAATAATTTCTCTAACTGAAAATGTATTCATTCCTGAAAGATTCCTTCAGGGTTAAGCTAAAAGAAATTGAAAAATAATACCAGTTTGGAACCATAATTATTTTTAATGACATTTTAAAATTTATGCAAAAACAGAAAAGTCGTTGCTTTGGGAGACGACATTTCAGGAGGATAAGCTCCTTGTACTTTCTAACACACTCTCCTCTGCCTTCCAATGTTTTTCACATACATTTAGTCATTACAGTATAACATAAAGAAACGTATGCAAATTATAAGTACATTGCTGTATGAAATTGCACAAAGTGAACATACCTATGTAATGATCACTCAAAAGTTAGTGTATTGCGTAATTCCCTACATTCCCCCTTGTGCCCCTTGTGGTTAGCTTGGTCCCTCTCCCAGAAAAGTAAATACTATCCTCACCACCAATGGCCTTCTTTTGTCTGACTTTAAATTTATGTAAGTAGCATCATATGATATGCAGTCTTTTGTGTTGAACTTCTTTAGCTAAACATAATTTTCCCATGTTTTATTTATGCCCTTAAGTATGGCAGTTATTCAGTCTTTGTATTGCTACATTGTACTCCATCATATGAATGTAGGAAAGTTCATTTATTAATTCTACTCATCATGTCTGCAATATTATATGTTGTGCTGTATGAACAATCTTGCACATATTTTTGGTGATAATTATACTTGTGTGTGGATTTCCTTAAGTATTTACCTGTATGTAGAACTACTAGATCATAGGACATTGCATGCATCCAGCTTTCTTATATGCTACCAAAGTGGCATATAAGTTCCAAAATTGTCATATCAATTTACACTCCCATCAGCTGCGTATTACAGTTTCTTTATCTCCACATTCACTAAAATTTGGCATTTTCTCCCCCTTCTGGCCACTCAAGTTGATATGTAGTAGTAATGTCAATTATACGTTTAATTTCCTGATGTTAATGATGTTAAAGCATGGTCTCACATATTTTTTAAACATCTGGACTCTGTTGTGCAGTGCCTGTTCTATACTTTTGCCATTTTTTTCTGTTAATTTATTTGTCTTGTTTATGATTTTTGGTGTTCTTTACATATTCTTACTAAAAAAATGTGGAGATATGTATCACATGGTATATCCCACTCTGTGGCTTGCCTTTTCACTCTCTTTATAGTACATTTGAATGAACAGAAGTTCTTCATGTTAATTGTAATGATAAAATAATAATTAATTTTTATCCTTTATACCCTGCATATATACATATATAAAGGTAAAAATCTTTAACTTTTTGACTGTTTGGGCTTTCTTTAATCTTTAAAGTGGAAATATCATAAACAAATTACCTGATCACAATGTAATGAAACTAAAAATTATGAATAAACTAAGATAGCATACAAGGCCTTCCAACAGGAATTTTAAGAAAAGTCTATTTTAAAACTCCCAGGTAACATGGGAAATACAAATAAAAATGATAGAATTTCTTTTTAAAAAAATTTTTTTATTTTATTGTATTTTAGGTTTTGGGGTACATGTGAAGAACATGCAAGATTGTTGCATAGGCACACACGTGGCAGTGTGATTTGCTGCCTTCCTCCCCATCACCTACATTTGACATCTCTCCCCTTGCAATCTGTCCCCAACTCCCTACCCCCCACCGTACCTCCCCTATTTCCCCCCAACAGACCCCAATGTGTAGTGCTCCCCTCCCTGTGTCCATGTGTTCTCATCGTTCAACACCCGCCTATGAGTGAGAACATGCGGTGTTTGATCTTCTGCTCTTCTTGAGAATGATGGTTTCCAGGTTCATCCATGTCCCCACAAAGGACACAAATTCATCGATTTTTATGGCTGCATAATATTCCATGGTGTATATGTGCCACATTTTCCCTAACCAGCCTATCATCGATGGGCATTTGGGTTGGTTCCAGGTCTTTGCTATTGTAAACAGTGCTACAATGAACATTCGTGTGCACGTGTCCTTATAGTAGAACGATTTATAATCCTTTGGTTATATACCCAGTAATGGGATTGCTGGGTCAAATGGAATTTCTATTTCTAGGTCCTTGAGGAATCGCCACACTGTCTTCCACAATGGTGGAATTAATTTACACTCCCACCAACAGTGTAAAAGTGTTCCTATTTCTCCATATCCTCTCCAGCATCTGTTGTCTCTAGATTTTTTAATGATTGCCATTCTAACTGGCGTGAGATGGTATCTCAATGTAGTTTTGATCTGCATTTCTCTGCTGACCAGTGATGATGAGCATTTTTTCATATGTTTGTTGGCCTCATGTATATCTTCTTTTGTAAAGTATCTGTTCATATCCTTTGCCCACTTTTGAATGGGCTTGTTTTTTTCTTGTAAACCTGTTTTAGTTCTTTGTAAATTCTGGATATCAGCCCTTTGTCAGATGGGTAAACTGCAAAAAATTTTTCCCATTCTGTTGGTTGCCGATTCACTCTAATGACTGTTTCTTTTGCCGTGCAGAAGCTGTGGAGTTTGATTAGACAATGCTATCCCCATCAAGCTACCAATGACCTTCTTCACAGTACTGGAAAAAACCACCTTAAACTTCATATGGAACCAAAAGAGAGCCCGCATAGCCAAGTCAATTCTAAGCAAAAAGAACAAAGCGGGAGGCATCACACTACCGGACTTCAAACTATACTACAAAACTACAGTAATCAAAACAGCATGGTACTGGTACCAAAACAGAGATATAGACCAATGGAACAAAACAAAGGCCTCGGACGCAACACAACATATCTACAACCACCTGATCTTTGACAAACCAGACAAAAACAAGCAATGGGGAAAGGATTCCCTGTTTAATAAATGGTGTTGGGAAAACTGGCTAGCCATGTGCAGAAAGCAGAAACTGGACCCCTTCCTGACACCTTACACTAAAATTAACTCCAGATGGATTAAAGACTTAAACATAAGACCTAACACCATAAAAACCCTAGAAGAAAATCTAGGCAAAACCATTCAGGACATAGGCATAGGCAAGGACTTCATGACCAAAACACCAAAAGCATTGGCAACAAAAGCCAAAACAGACAAATGGGACCTAATCAAAATGATAGAATTTCTAAACAAAGAGTAATGAAAACACTGTGTATGAGAATCTGTGGCATACATTTAAAATGGTGATCAAAGAAAAAATGTCATAGTCTTATACATTTTCAACAAAAAAAAAAAAAAAAAAAAAAAAAAAAAAAAAAAAAAAAAAAAAAAAAAAAAAAAAAGAAAGCACAAGAAAGAAAATAATAAAGAAAAAGGAGAAAGTAATGAGTTAGAAGAGAGATAAATCCTAGATCTATAAGTGCTATATTTGTTAGTTAATAAATCAAAATCATAGATTTTTGGAAAAAAAGTAGGCAACACACTTGCTAACTTCATTAATACAACCAGAGAAATTATAAATATGCAATCTAAGCAGTAATGGATAATAACAGTTAAAATCGGAGTACTTTTTAAAAAATCATAAATATTTCTTTCTGATACTCTATGCATAAAAAACTGAAACCCAGATAAAATGTATAATTGCTTAGGAAAATACTGTGTCAACATTGACTCCATTAGAGATGGAAAATTTAAACAAATTAATTTTCATAGAAAGAATAAAAGATAAAGTTATAACTATCCCATTAAAATCTCCAAGCCAAGGTAGTTTTAAAGGGGAATTCTCACTATATTCAAAAACCAGATAGTCTCAATCCTTCATTAAATAATCCAAAGCATTGAAAATTAAAGGAAATGTCATAATTGTTTCTATGAAAGCAGCTAAGGCACTGATACTTAAACTAGGCAAGACAGTGCCAAAAAATAAATACAGATAGATGTCACCTATTAATGTTGTATATTACACATACATATACTCTTTATACTTAAACTCTTCATCTTTTTTAATGATGAAACACTAAATGAATTTCACATTAAGACATTAAGAGATCAGGACACAGATAAGGATATAATCTGTTTCCACAACTATTCATCATTGTTTTGGAGGTATTAACTAATGCAATTAGAAACACCAATTACAGCTGTCAGATCTCAGAAAGAATTAAAACTTCTTCTATTAGCAAATATGATTGTGTATCTGGAAAACACTAGAGAATCAATAATAAAGGCTACTCAAACAAGAAAACAATGCAATAAATAAGATAGAAAATTACCATAGAGATCTTAATAGATTAGATCTTAAACTAGAGATTATAATTCTGTAGGATAAATCCATTTAAAATAGAGAAAACATGATAAGATACTTAAATTTACTGAGAGGCTGGATGCAGTGGCTTATGCCTGTAATCCCAGCGTTTTGGGAGGCCAAGGCAGGTGGCTCACTAGAGGTCAGGAGTTGGAGACCAGCCTGGCCAACATGGCGAAACCCCATCTCTACTACCCCAGAGAATCGCTTGGACCCAGGAAGCAGAGGATGCAGTGAGCCCAGATCGTGCCATTGCACCCCAGCCTGGGTGACAGAGTGAAATTCTGTCTCAAAAAAAATTAATTAAAATTTCAATGCTTGTGAAAGATACAAGTAAACTTGAACAAATGGAAAGACTTTATATTTTCTTAGAATTATTCAGCATCATAAAACTATAATTTTTCTATAAGTTAATTTGTAAATTTCACTCAATCTCAATTTAAAATGTCAATCATCATTTTGATGGAGCCAGACGTTTTGGCATAAAACTTCATATGGAAAAATAACTTAAAATAATTTACAAGAATACATACTAAAAGAAAAAGCTACAGCTGGGCATGGTGGGATGTACTTGTAATCTTAGCTACTTGGGGAGGCTGAGACAGAAAGATTGCTTGAGCCCAGAAGTTCAAGTCCAGCCTGGACCATATAATGAGATCCCAGCCTTTTAAAAAGAAAAAAGAAAAAGCTGCAAGGGGTAGGGGGACTAGCCCTTTAAGTCTTTTAAGACATAAAACACATTATAAAGTCACTATGATTAAAACTGTGGTGCTGGTGCATGAATAGAAAGACCAGTGGAATAAAAGAGAATTTCCATTATATAAAAGTATATGTAGAAATTCAGTATGAGATAAAGTTGGCATTTCATATGGCTAAAAGATCAACTGTTTAATAAATTTTGCTTAATAACTGGTTTTGCCAAATAGACCAAAAATTTATGTGTAAAAAATTATCATATAAATGCCAAAAGAATGTGTATAAATTCCTCTTTAACCCGTGTATAGTGAAAGGATTTCCAACTAATATCAAAAATCCAGAGGCTATAAAAATTGATTCATTTGAAGATATAAAATATAAGTTCTATAATTAGATGATATTATTATATCAATATTAGTTGTCTGATTTTTCTAGCTGAACTGTGATTATAAAAGAGAATTTCCTAGTTTTTAAGAAAAAGTGCAATAAAGTATTTAGAGATAAAGCGACATCATGTCTGCAACTTAACTCTCAAAGGCTTCAGAAAAAAATTACATAGATAGATATACAGAGAATTAGAAAGAGATAATTCAGGAAATAATATAATATGTATATAAGCCTTTTGGTGTTATTCTTGTAACTTTTCTAGAGGTTAAATTGTGTCAAATGTTTGAAAATGAATAAATAAAAGGAACACAGTTATTTTAAAAGACATTTGATACTGCAAGGCTATGGTGATTTTCTTCTATGTTTTCCTCTAAAATATTTATTATTTTACCTCTCACATTTAGATTTAAAATACTTCTGGAATTGATTATTTTGTATGTTATGCAGAAGGAGTTAAGATTTGCTTTTTTCCATAGCGATATCCAATTGACAAAGCACAATTAGAAATACTTTTTGCCACTGCAGTGTTACGATACTGTGTCATAAATCAAGTGACCAGCTATGTGTATGTGTTTCTGGGCTGTGTAGCCTGTTCATTCGATCTAGTTTTTATTTATTTTTACCCATAATACAGTCTCTTAATTACTACACTTTTTAAATAAGTCTTGCTATCTGGTAATGTGAACCTTTCAGCTTTAGTATTCTTTAATATTTTTTTCCATTTATTTATTTTATTGCATTTTAGGTTTTGGGGTACATGTGAAGAACATGCAAGATTGTTGCATAGGTACACACGTGGCAGTGTGATTTGCTGCCTTCCTCCCCATCACCTACATCTGGCATCTCTCCCCTTGCTCTCTCTCTCCAACTCCCCACCCCCTCCCTCTGTACTTCTAAGTCCATTTTAGAATCATCTTGACAATTTCAAAAACCTGCTAAATAATTTATTGGGATTGTATAGAATTTGTAGAGAGAATGTGGGAAATGTTTCACCTTTACATTATTTATTCCTCCAGTCCAAGAACATGGAATTTATTTGGAACTTCTTAAAATTCTCTAAATAATATTTTGTAGTGTATAGTGCAGCAATTTTGCCCTTCTTTTATTAGATTTATTCCCTTGAATTTGGCCTTTTTAATGCTATTTTATATGATATAGTTTAATTTTTTTCCATTTGTAGTTTGCTGATATATAGAAGTCACTGGTCTTTATATATTGACCTTGTACCAGATGTAGCTTGCAAAATTCATTTATATCTTCTAAGACTATGTAGATTCTTTTGAATTGTATATATACATAATTATGTCATCTGTGAATAAAGACATTTTAATTTCTTCCTTTTCCATACAAGTTTTTTTTTTTTTTTTGCTTTATTTCACTAGCTAGGATCACCATCATATTGTTTAACAAAAGTAGGGATAATGGCCATTCTTGTATCATTTCCACCATCCCAAGTCTCAGGAAGAATGCCTTCCATAATTTACCATTATTGTGTTTGCTATAAACATTTTTCTCCTATTCCTTAGTTTCTAATGTTTTAAAAAATGTAAATCATGAATGCTTATTGAATTTGTCAAATAGCTTTTCTTCACTTATTGAGATTACCATATGATTTTTCTTCTTTTCTGAATGTGGGAATTGTGCTGATAGATTTTCCAATGGTAAACCACATTTACCCTGTAGGAAATCACCCTCTTAGTCATGTTGTGTAATTCGTTTCTATTTGTTGCTGGTTTCTATTTTCTAATATTCATTTTAATGGTAGGCATTTATCTGTAATTTTCCTTTCTTGTAATATTCTCATGATTTATGCCCTATTTGGGGAGAATAAGTTATGTAGAAACTTCTTGGAGTTGGTCATAAGAAGAAGAACCTACAGTGCAATTTGGCAATACAGGAGAAAGTAACCTGGTAGCATAACTTTTGGAAATTAATCCTAAGAAAAAAATTAGAGATTAATGAGAATTTATATTTTTATTTATTTATTTACTTATCTTAGAGATAGCGTCTCACTCTGTCACCTTGGCTGGAGTATAGTGGCATGATCATAGCTCATGACAGCCTTAAAATTCCAGTGCTAAAGCGATACTCCCACATCAGCCTCCTGGGTAGCTAGGACTACGAGTGTGCGTCACCATGCCTGGCTATTTATTTATTTATTGTAGAGACAGGGTCTCACTATGTTGATCAGGCTGGTATCAAACTCCTGGTCTTAAGTGATCCTCCCACCTTGGCCTCCCAAAGGCTAGGATTATAGGTATGAGCCACCATGCCTGGCCTAATAAGAATTTTATGCACAGTATGCCCATTACAACAACAGTATTTGGAATAATAAGATATTATAAACTGTTTGTCTAAGACTTCCCAAGTATTCCCATTCAACCAACTCTGAGTGATTTGGTGATCTTTGGCAGCAGCAAGAGGCAAGAAGAGAAGTCAAGATAGTGGACTGAGAACAGCTGACAGTTCCCATCAAAACAAATAAACCACCACCCACTCCCAGATACACCTGCACCCAGGCTCTCCTTCTCCTCTTCTCTCTCCAGTTATTCTCTTCTAAAAATAATAGAAATATGCAATTTGGACTTAAAAAGACTTGGTTATTTTACCTTGATCCTACTCATTGTAGTTGGGGAAATGACAGGCAGATACAAGATTCAAGAACTTTCCAAGCTTGCAGGTTCAAAATACTTCTTGTGCTTAGCTTTAAATCCTTCTCCGAGAAATGCAAATCAAAACCACACTGAGATATCACCTCACGCCAGTTAGAATGGCGATCATTGGAAAATCTGGAGACAACAGGTGCTTGAGAGGATGTGGAGAAATAGGAACACTCTTACACAGTTGGTGGGAGTGTAAATTAGTTCAACCATTGTGGAAGACAGTGTTGCAACTTCTCAAGGATCTAGAAATAGAAATTCCGTTTGACCCAGCAATCCCATTACTGGGTATATACCCGAAGAACTATAAATCGTTCTACTATAAAGACACATGCACAGGTATGTTCATTGCAGCCCTGTGTACAATAGCAAAGACCTGGAACCAACCCAAATGCCCATCAATGATAGACTGGACAAAGAAAATGTGCCACAGATGCACCACGGAATACTATGCAGCCATAAAAAAAATATGAGTACGTGTCCTTTGTAGGGACTTGGATGAATCTAGAAACCATAATTCTCAGCAAACTGACACAAGAACAGAAAGTCAAACACCACATGTTTTCACTCATAGGTGGGTGTTGAACAATGAGAACATGTGGACTCAGGGAGAGGAGCATCACAAACTGGGGGCAGTTGGGGGGGTAGGGGAGAGACAGCGGGGGGTGGGGAGGGATAACATGGGGAGACATGCCAGATATAGTATGCACCTAAAGTAAAATAAATAAATTTTAAAAAAATTCTTCTCCATAGAATATCACACTTTTTTCCCTTATTCTCTAGTCAAATGTCTCCCAAATTCTCCCCTAAGTTAAAGTTCATAAAAGCCATGTATCTCTGCTCTTCATTTCTACTTATTTAGCTTGTCGCTGGATTTGCCCCATATAATTTCAACAGCAAATGTGCCACTGGGGTGGGTGGGGAGAGGTGAGGAGGTGGTTCCCATAAATGGAAAAACCTGAAGTAGATTTGTCCCTTTAGTTTTACAAGAAACATGTCCCCCTCTCTCTCAGATTTCAGCTATATCCTCAGTTCAGTTAAATTTTGTGGTCCTGGGCCTTGAGAATATTTATAGTCTTCTTTTTTTTCCTTTGAGATGGAGTCTTACTCTGTTACCCAGGCTGGAGTGTAGTGGCACGATCTCGGCTCACTGCAGCCTCTGCCTCCCAGGTTTAAGAGATTCTCCTGCCTTAGCTTCCCAAGTAGCCAGGACTACAGGCATGCACTACCATGCCCAGATAATTTTTGTATTTTTAGTATAGGTGGGATTTTGCCATGTTGCACAGGCTGATCTTGAACTCCTGACCTCAAGTGATCGGCCCCCCAGAGTGCTGGGATTACAGGTGTGAGCCACCGCACCCAGCAATAGTCTTATTCTTTTAAAATTTCATCTCTATCTCCTCATATTTTATTAACTGAGTTTTTCTACTAACTACATTAATTTAGTCCTTTAAAATTCTTCTATTATACAATATAATCTTCAAGAATAGTTAAGAACATGTCTGTACTTTTAAAAACTACCTAACCAATTATATATTGTGTAGCTATTGCTCAAACCTGTAGGTTTTCCTACTTATCACCAGGAGAAAATCTAAATGACCATCAACAGGGGAGTGCTTAAATAAATTATGGTACATCCATACAACATTGTAATATACAGGCATTAATAAATATATAAAGATTATGTACAAATATCCACATATGTCAGTAATACATAGGATGTAAAATTTACAAAGGGTTGTGTGGAGTATTTTTTTTTTCCAAAAAATAAACATGAAGTCTTCTAGTCAGGAATAACTTATAGTGGCTTTTAGTTAGAAATGATTTGTGTCAGGCAGTCTTTAACATACCTTCTTGAACATACCACTTAAATAACTATTAATAGATGTGTCACTTCTGTTTCAGAGGTAGAATATCATGACAGACCATTGTGACAATTGTATCAACTAAGACAAAAACCTGATAAAATAAAAGAAAATGAACAAAGTACTCATTTGTAAAGACACAAAAGAGCTGTGTATACAAATAAATTTAAAGAAACTAAATCAGGGCATGTCCTTGTTTGGTGAACAAAGATCCGTAGCTGCTAGAGTTATGTGATGAGTCTGTGCAATGGTGGACAAGGTATCAGAACAATAATAAGCAAAGGAACTTAACTGGAGTAAGAAAAAGCCAGTAAAACTTTAAGAGCACATAGAGTAGCTTGCCAGATTGGTGTCTTCAAGAGGCCCAAACAGTGGACAGAAATGATAAAGATGTACAATCACATGTTGTTTAATGGTGGGGGTGTGTTTTGAGAAATGCATTGTTAGGCAATTTCATCACTGTGTAAATATCATAGAGTGTATTCACATGACCCTAGATGGTATAACCTACTACACACCTAGCCTATGCAGCCTGCTACACACCTAGGCCTATTGCTTCTGGGCTACAGAGCTATACAGTGTGATAGTATATTGAATATTATAGCTGATTGTAACACAGTGATAAGTATCTGCATATGTAAACGTATATAAACATAAAAAGGTACAATAAAAATACAGTATTGTAATCTTATGGGACCACCATTATATATGAGGCCTATCTTTGGCTGAAATATTGCTATTTGGTGCTGGACCATATATGAAGTCTGATAGGGATCGAGGATCAAATTTCTTTTCATATTGATATTCAACGGATCCAGCACCATCTTTTAAAAAGATTTTTGCTGAGTACTTATGGTTTGAGCTCAGTGCTCATAACTGTCAGGAGCACCATTCATACCCATAAAACAAGAAAAAGAGACAGAAAAAAAATACAAACTAATGACTTCTTGGGAACCCTTCAGAGAACTGAGGTCTCATGAAATATATTTAATGTAAAAGTTAATGAAACATGGGTGCTTGTAGGTGGAAAGAGGACATGAGCATTTGCTTCCTTGGGACAGACACTGCCTAAATGCCATATAAGCCAGGGGTCCCTAACGGACTGGTACTGGTCTGTGGCCTGTTAGGAACAGGCCCACACAGCAGGAAGTAAGCAGAGAGTGAGTGAGCAAAGCTTCATCTGTGTTTACAGCCACTCCCCGTCACTTGTGTTACTACCTGAGCTCTACCTCCTGTTAGATCAGTGGCGGCATTAATTTCTCATAGGAATGCGAACCCTATTGTGAACTGTGCATGCCAGGGATTTGGTTGCATACTCCTTATGAGAATCTAATGCCTGTTGCTCTGTCACTGTCTCCCATCACCCCCAGAAAGGACTGTCTAGTTGCAGGAGAGCAAGATTAGGGCTCCTACTGATCCTACATTATCATGAGCTGTATCATTATTTCATTGTAAATTACAATGTAATAATAATAGAAATAAAGTGCACAATAAATGTGATGCACTTAAATCATCCCGAAACCATACCCCATGCTCAGTCCTTGAAAAATTGTCTTCCACGAAACTGGTCCCTGGTGCCAAAAAGGCTGGGGACCACTGACATAAGCCATTAAGAAGATTAAATTAGAAAATTTCAAGAAATGTCTGAAATTTCAAGACAAGGCTGAGTGTGGGCTACCAGGAGAATATGAAGTCCCTGGAGAGGTCTCACATTGTCTTCTGACCTTCTTCTCCAAGAACTTCTCTAGATGCCCACAGAAAAGATCTGAGAGGATCCTTAGAAAGAACACCCATAGAGCTTGCTGGGGAGAGAGAAACAACAACCCCTACCAAAAGTTCCAGCTGACTCATCTTCCCTATTTTCCTTAAGGTACAAAAGGTTTAATCTACAGGGAAAGAGGTGTCAAAACTGTAACCTGGCTGTAGGAGGGGAACGTGGAAAAAAGGGAAGAAGTGCTACTCCTTGGGAAGGAGCGGGGTGAGAAGTTTTTTGTTTTGTTTTTGTCTCCCTACTCCCCTTTTCTTTGCATCTTCCCTTTGTCCTGCTTCCTCCAGAAAGTGTCTCAATATATCAACTTTAAATCTCTGGTTCATGTAGAGTAACCATTGCAACAAGGAATTTCAAACCCAGCTCCACTCCTTACTATATTAGCAAACCCCCCATAATAAAGTTCTAGCAAAGTGAAAGCCATACTCATGTCCAAGTATAAAATGTAATATTTATGTTTGTATCTCCTGCCCTGTACACATATATCGCTTTTAACAAAAATTATGCGGTACACAAAAATCCCACATTCTGAAGAGACAATGCAATAATTAGAACAAGATCCAGGTATGAAACACATGTTGCAACTATCAAAGAATTAAAAATAACTGTGATTAATGTATCAAAATCTCTAATGAGAAATGTAGACAGCATGTAAGATCAGACAGATTACTTTAGCAGAGAGATGAAAATGATGAGAACAGGTCAAATGTAAATGATAGAAATAAGAAACAGTAGTAAAGATGAAGAATGCCTTCTATGGATATATCAATAGACAATATAGCCAAGGGAAGAATCACTGAACGTGAGAAACTATCATGCAAAGTTTCATAAACTGAAACATAGGATAAAGAGTGAAAACAAAAGCAGAATAAAACTCCCAACATCTGTTAGATAATATCAAATAATTAATATACACATAATTGGAATATTAGGAAGAGAAGAAGGGCCACAAGATAAATTTAAGCAGAAAAATAGTCCCAAGTTTTCCAAAATTAATGACAAACAACCCCTCCCTACACGGATCTAAGAAGCTCAGAAAACATCAAACAGGATAAATACCAAAATAAAACCACATACAGTCAATTCATATTCAAGTTTTTGAGAATCAAAGAAAAACATTCTTGAAGGTAGCCAATGGATGGAAAGGGGCATATTATCTATAGAGAAACTATAATAATAATTACAGCAGACTTCTCATCAGAAATCATGTAAGTCAGAAGACAATGAAGTTACATATTTAAAGTGCTGAAAGAAAAACAAAACCCTTTCAACCCAGAATTCTATCCCTTGTGAAAATATTCTTAGACAAATGTAAGTTGAGAGAATTTTTTGTTAGCAGGCCATTTGTAGAAATGTTAAAATAAATTATTCAGGCAAAAAGAAAATGATAAGTTCAGAAACTTGGATCTACACAAAGAAATGTAGAACATTGACAATGGAATAATACATGAGAGTAAAATATACTCTTTCTTTTCTTATATTTACTAGAAAATAGGACAGACTATTTAAAACAACATTAGTAACAAAATACTATGTGTTGATAGCTTATGTAAAAATGAAACGTGAACAACGCCTCAAGGTATGAGAGGGGACAACAGGGAATGTATTGTTATAAAGTTTTTACACTACACAAAAATTCATACAATAGTATCTTAAACTGGACTTAGGTTATTAAAAATATTCATTGCAAATGTAAGAACAATTATGTAAAAAAGAAAAATAGAGGTATAAATAATAATTCAATAGAGCATACAGAAAAGTCATAAACACATCAATTAAACCTGGAGAAGGTAGATGAAAAAGGAAAAAAAGAAACAAAAATCAAACGAAACAACTAGTAGTGAGCTAGAAAGATTATATATTTTAATCCAACTATAACAATAACCACTTCAATTGTGAGTGATCTACATACACCAATTAAAAGATGGATATTGAGACCTTAAAAGCACAAGCAACGAAACCAAAAATAGACAATGGGAATTAATTAAACTAAAAAGCTTCTGAATAGCAAAAGAAATAATCAACAAAGTGAACAGACAATTTGCAGAAAGGGAGAAAATTGCAAACTGAAACTGACAGGGGAATTATATCCAGAATTTACAAGGAGCTTAACATAAATCCTCAAATAACTCCATTAAAAAGTGGATATAGGATATGAACACACATTTTTAAAAGAAGACATTAAAATGGCCGGTAAGCATATGAATAAATGCTCAACATCACTAATCATCAGAGAAATGCAAATTAGAATCATAATGAGATACTGCCTTGTACTACTCAGAATGGCTATTATTAAAAAGCCAAAAAAAAAACAAAACAAAAACAAACAAACAAACAAAAAAACCCAAAGATGTTGGTGAGGATGCAAAAAAAGGGAACACTTATACACTACTGGTGGGAATGTAAATTAGTATGGCCTCTATGGAAAACAACATGGAGATTCCTCAAAAAACTAAAAATAGAACTATCTTTTGATCCAGCAAGATCCTACCACTGAGAATCTAACCAAAGAAAAAGAAATCATCATATCAAAAATATGCCTGCACTCATATGTTTATCACAGCATTATTTACAGTAGCAAAGATATGGAATCAACCTACATGTCCATCACTGGATGATTGGATAAAGAAAATGTGATATATATGTATACATATATACATATATATCACAAATATATGTATATATAAAACTGTAATATATACCTATACATGTATATACATATGATACATATGTACACATACATAATGGAATACTATTCAGCCATAGAAAAGAGTAAAATCATGTTTTTAGCAGCAATGTGAATGAAACTGGAGGTCCTAAACTTAATTGAAAGAACTCAGAAACAGAAAGTCAAATACTACATGTTCTCACTCATAAGCAGGAGCTAAATAACATGTACAAATGGACAAAGAGCGTGGAATAATAGTCATTGGAGATTTGAAAGTGTGGGAAGGTGGGAGGGGGGATGAAGGATAAGAAATTACTTAAGGAGTACAATGTACACTGTTCAGGTGATGATTATGAGGGAATATATTCTCTTCCGGGGTCCACAAGGGGGTGTGGTTTCAAAAGGCAAGAACTTTCCAGCTACATGCTGGACCTGCCTTCTTCCACGTCTCCATCCAGGAGCCTTGAGGTCTTTGTTTAACTTTTGAGTGGGCAGGAAGATAGACTGCCCAGGTGAGTTTCCTTTGTTTAGAAAAGCCCCTGAGAAGCTATGGGAGGACTGTGAGCCAAACAACAAATCACATGTCAGAAATCCAAAGATCAATCACTCCAGCAGAAGTTTAAAGGTACTCCTTTCATAGAACAGAAAGCTTGAATGGGGCGGGAATATCTCCCAGGTTAAAAGTCCCCTTCTCCCACATCTGTGTGGACCCCATTTCTGGATCCCATCTCATGACAGCATGAAAGCTCTCTCTCTATTTCTTTCTCCTTTTTCTCTCTCTCTCTCTGCCTAAATAAATCACTTTCTGCAAAACTTTTTGGGGTCTGATAGTTACTTAAAGGAGCTCACCTCACCTAGTGGGGTCCTCTCCCCCACTCTTGGGTAAGTGAGGGACCAAGGGCCTGGAAGAACACATCCTATCAGGGAGCTGAGCCGCCCCCGTGTCCCACAACCTGGTCTCAGTTACACTGAAAGCCCAGACTTCATTGCTATGCAATACTGTATCTCCATGTAACAAAACTGCACTTGTACCTCTTAAAGTTTTGCAAATACAAACAAGATAGAGTTTGTCAGATTGGATGAAGAGCCAAGACCCAACTATTTGTTGTCTACAGACAGTCACTTTAAAGACTTAGGTTAAAAGTAAAGGGATCAAGAAAGGTATACAATACTAACACTAAAAGGAAACTGGGATAGTTGCATTGATTTTGGATAAGTAGACTTCAGGTCATATAAGATTATAACAGATAAAGAGAAACATTACATAGTGATGACGATGTCACTTCTCCACGAAGACACAACAATCCTAAATATGTATGTGCCTAACAACAGAGCTTTATTTAAAATACATGAGACAACAATGGATAGATCCGAAAGGAGACACAGACAATTTCAGAGTAATAGTTGGGGAGTTTAAAACTCATTTCTCTGTGATGAATAGAACAAGTAGGCAGAAAATTAATAAAGATATAGATTACCTGAATGACACTTCTAACCAACTTGACCAATTGAACATTTTATAGAGCACCCTATTCAACATCAGGACAATATATATTCTTCACCAAGAGACATAACATTCCAGGCCATAAATCTTAACAAACTTAGGAGAATAGAGATCACACAAAAAACATTTTGTATAATAGGAAAAAAAAAAAAAACTAAACAAGCCAATTGCTTTTTCTCCCATTATACTCCCAATACAGATCACTTCTATGACCAGATGTTTAGGGCTTTACCCCCACACCGAACAATTCTTAAGTGAACACTAATCATGTGTTCTACGATTTAATTCAATTCTGACATTATGTACCTGGAGTTAAATTCAGGTCCCTCAGATTGAGGGCATGCCTTAACACTGGTCATGAAAGGAGAGGTTCACTTCTCATTGCATTATATCAAGGGTGATGTTAATATTGATCACTTATTTAAGGTGTTTTCTGCCATGTTTCTTCACTGTAAAGTTGCTATTTACCTTTTCCATAATCTACTCTTAGGAAGAAAGTCACAAAGTTCAGTCCACACTGTAAGGGAAGGAATTAACCTCCGGCTTCTGGAGAGAATGATGCAACAGAAGGAAGCTTCACCTTTTGTGATATTCTTCTCCCAAACTTATAACCCCATCTAATCATGAGAAAACATCAGATATATTTAAATTGTGGAACATGCCACAAGTTACCTTAACAATATGCCTCAATTGTATCAAGGCCATTGAAAAAGAAAAACAAAAAAAACTATTACTGAGTAGAGAAGAATACAGAGACACAATAACAAAATGTAATGTGATATACTGTATAGTGTCAGAAAAGGGACATTAGTGGTTTTAGGGCTCAGAAAATAATACCCCAAAGTATGGTGCTTCTGCAGGGTATGTTGAACTAAAGGAGATGGGAAGACCTCTGAAATAGCCTCAGAAGCAAAGTGTCTGATCTTCTCCTGCCTTCCTGTCTCTTGCTCTTCTGTCTCCCCCAAAACAAGTCATAGAAACAAATTTCTTCTTCCCCAAAGATGATTATAGAAACTACAACTCCTCTCCACCAAAGTCAACCATAAAACTTAGAAATACTACTCTAACCTACCCACTCCTTTCTGTGTAGGAGCTGGCCATAAAGAAATTCTCTGAACTAACTTGTCTAATAGATCATAAGACCTCCATTCCAGAGGGGTCTTGCCCCATACCTTGGAGGAAGGAAAGCTAAACAGAAAGGCCAAGAAGAATTTGAACAGACGGGCCTTGCCAGGTTCCCCATCTTGGTCTATTATCATTAGGTCATACCTTTTTGTCCAATCACATTTCCATATGGCTGTCCATAATTCATAGAATCTAAGCATAAATAAGGGCAGTTTTCCTTGGGACTTTGGGCCTTTACTTCTGAATTCTCCAGTGTCATGGATGGTTATGTATTTTTGATGAAGTGATACATGGTTTATTCCTGCTTCTAGATTTACTGAGGTATAATTGGTATATAAAAACTGTACCTAATTAATGTGTACAATTTGATGAGTTTGAACATATGTATACACTCAGGTTGCCATCACTACAATCAGAGTAATAAACATATCCATAACCTGCAAAAGTTGCCTTGTGTTCCTTAATTGATGGGGATGGCATAAGAAAACTTAACATGAAATATATGTTTAAATGCACAATACCTCACTGTTAACTGTAGACACTATGTTGTGCAGCAAATCTTTGGAACCTGTTCATCTTGAAGAAATGTAACTTTATACCCACTGAAAAAAGAGCTCCCAATATCCCACATCCCCATCCCCTAGTAACCACCACTCTATTGTCTACTTCTACATCTTTGACTATTTTTGATGCCTCATAGAAGAGAAATTATGCAGTGTTTGTTCTTCTGCAATTGATTTTATTTCACTTAGCATAGTCTCTTCTAGATACATACATGTTGTCATGAAAGATAGAATTTCCTTTTTATTTTAATTTTTTAATTTTAAATTTTTTGGGTACATAGGTAGGTGTATATATTTATGACATACATGAGATGATTTGGTACAGGCATGTGCTGTATAATGATCACGTCATGGAGAATGGGGTATGCATCGCCTCAAGCATTTATCTTTTGTATTACAATTTTAAAAAACCCTATTGCACTCTTTTAGTTATTTTTAAATGTACAATTAAGTTATTATTAACAACAGTCACCTTGTTGTACTATCAAATAGTGGGTGTTACAAATTCTTTCTATTTTTTGTACCCAATAATGAACCCTACCTCCTCGCCAGCCCCCACTACCCTTTCCAGCCTCTGGTAACCAGGCTTCTACTCTATGTCCATGAGTTCAACTGTTTGGATATTTAGATCCCACAAATAAGTGAGAACGTGCAATGTTTATCTTTCTGTGCTTGGCTTATTTCACTTAACATAATCATCTCTAGTTTCATCCATGGTGTTCCAAATGATAGGATCTCATTTTGTTTATGACTGAATAGTACTCCGTTGTGTATATATACCATACTTTCTTTATCCATTCACCTCTTGATGTACACTTAGGTTGCTTCCAAATCTTAGCTATTGTGAATAGTGCCACAACAAATACGTGAGTACAGATACCTCTTCAATATACTGATTTTCTTTCTTTGGGGTTATATACTCCCAAAGAAAGCAGTGAAATTGCTGGATCATATGGTAGCTTAAGTTTTAGTTTTCTGAGGAACATCCAAACTGTTCTCCATAGTGGTTGTACCAATTTATACTCCTACTAACAGTGTACAAGAGTTCCCTTTACTCCACATCCTCACCAGCATTTGTTATTGCCTGTCTTTTGGATAGAAGTCATTTAAACTGGGATGAGATGGTATCTTATTGTAGTTTTGATTTGCATTTCTATGATGATCAGTGATGTTGAGCACCTTTTCATCTGACTGTTTGTCATTTGTATGTCTTCTTTTGAGAAATATCTATTCAAGTCTTTTGCCCATTTTTTGATCAGATCATTAGATTTTTTACTGTAGAGTTGTTTGAGCTCCTTATATATTCTGGTTATTAATCCCTTGTCAGCTGGTTAGTTTGCAAATATTTTCTTCCATTCTATGGGCTGTCTCTTCACTTCTTTTCTTTGATATGCAGAAGAAGCGTTTTAACTTGATGCTGTCTCATTTGTCCATTTTAGCTTTGGTTGCCTGTGCTTGTGGGGTATTGCTCAAGAAATCTTTGCCCAGTCTGATGTCCTGGAAATTTTTCCCAATGTTTCCTTGCAGTAGTCTCATAGTTTGAGGTTTTAGATCTAAGCCTTCAATTCATTTTGATTTGATTTTTGTATATGGTGAAAGGGGCCTAGTTTCATTCTTTTGCATATGGATATCCAGTTTTCCCAGCACTATTTACAGAACAGACTGTATTTTCCGTAGTGTGGGTTCTTGACACCTTTGTCAAAAATGAGTTCACTGTAGGTGTGTGGATTTGTTTATGGGTTCTCTATTCTGTTCCATTGGTCTATGTGTCTCTTTTTATGCCAGTATCATGCTGTTCTGGTTATCATATTTCAGCAATATAAATTTGAATTTACATACTGTATTGTTTCTTTGTTTAAAATAGCATTGGTTATTCTTGGTCTTTTTTGGTTTCAGATACATTTTAAAATTGTTTTTTCTATTTCTGTGAAGAATGGCATTGGTATTTTGACAGGGATTGCATTGAATCTGTAAGTTGCTTTGGGCGGTATGAGGATTTTAACAATATTGATTCTTCCAATCTATGAACATGGAATATTTTTCCATTTTTTGGTGTCCTCTTCAATTTCTTTCATCAGTGTTTTATAGTTTTCTTTATAGAGATCTTTCACTTCTTTGGCTAATTCCTGGGTATTTAATTTTATGTGTGACTAATGGAATGGGATTACTTTTTTTATTTCTTTTTTGGATTACTCATTGTTGACATATACAAATGCTATTGATTTTTGTATGTCAATTTTGTATCCTGCAACTTTACTGATTTTATTTATAAGTTTTCTCGTGGTTTTTAGTTTTTTCATATATAAGATCATATCTTCTGCAAATAAGAATAATTAAACATGTACCCCAAAACCTAAAATGCAATAAAATAAATTAAAAAAAAAGATCAGGGTCAGAGAAAATATAAATTAAGATAGAAAACCTTATGCTAAGAAGAAAGCTAAAACTGAGCTCTGATCTTCCTGGTGCTGATGTAAAAACCAAAATATAATTAATCATAGGCTCCCCATGTTCATAGAAAATACTTCAAGACAGATGATAATCAATAATAATTTTTATTATCCATAATGAAAGATTCTAATACTTGTGAAGAGCCCTTATTTCATTTAGTTGTTAAGGTATGAGTAGACTCAGCCTTCCGTATTTTGAGGAACGTGTTCACTAGGGGACTCTTTGCCAGTGGGTTAATGTAAGTGCTTCCAGTGTCTTTCATGTACAAGGCATTTTGCTACAGAGTTCTCATGCAGGCATTTCATCAAAAGATAGGTGATGCTGGGTGCAGTGGCTCATTGCTGTAATCCCAACACTTTGGGATGCTGAGTGGGGAGGATTGCTTGAGTCCAGGAGTTCGAGACCAGCTTCGGCCACATAGGGAGACCCTGTCTTAACAAAAAGTAGTAAGTCATGCATGGTGGCATGTGCCTGTGGTCCCGGCTACTTGAGAAGCTTAGGTGGGAGGATCACTTGAACCAGGGAGGTCAGAGCTGCAATGAGATATGATCATGCCACTGCACTCCAGCCTGGGTGACAGACAGAGCAAGATCCTGTCTCAAAAAAAAAATAAAATAAAAATAAAATAAATAAATAAATAAATAAAAGCCGATGGTGTTACCCATGAAGAAAAACGTTGCCAAAAAAATGATAATAATAATTAAACTTCTTCCTCTCCAACTTGGATGTCCATTATGTCTTTCTGTTGTCTGATTGCTCTAGCTAGGGCATCTAGTACCATGCTGAATAGCGTGGTGAAAGTGGGCTTCATTGTTGTGTTTCATATCTTAGAAGAATTGCTTTCAGTTTTCCCCCATTTAGTGTGATACTAGTTGTGGATCTGTCATAAATGACTTTAATTATGTTGAGGTATATTTCTTCTATCCCCAGCTTTTGAGGGCTTTTATCATGAAGGGATGTTGGCTATTATCAAATGCTTTATATAGAAATGATCAATGGAAATGATCATGTGGTTTTTATCCTTCATTCTGTTAATAGGATTTATCGCTTTTATTGATTGACATATATTGAATCATCCTTGCATCCCAGGGAGAAATCCCAGTTGGTCATGATGACTGATCTTTCTAATGTATTGTTGAATTTGGTTAACTAATATTTTGTTGAGGATTTTTGCATTAATATTCCTCAGAGATATTGGGCTGTAGTTTTCTTTTTCGATGTGTCTGGTTTTGGTATCAGGGTAATACTGGCCTCATAGAATGGTTTTGGAAGTAGTCCCTTCTCTGTTTTTGGAATAGTTTTAAGTAAGATTAGTATTAGCTCCTCTTTAAATGTTTGGTAGAAATCAGCAGGGAAACCATTGGGTCCCAGGCTTTTCTTTATTGGGAGACTTTATTATGGCCTCCAATTTGTTACTTGTTATTGGTCTGTTCAGGTTTTGAATTTCTTCCTGAATTTGCCCATTTCTTCTAGATTTTCCAGTTTATTGGCATTTAGTTGCTCATAGTAGTCACTAATGATCCTTTGAATTTCTGCAGTATCAGTTGTAATGCCTCCTTTTTCATGTCTGATTTTATTTATTTGGATCTTCTTAGTCTGACTAGAGGTTGGTCAATTTTGTTTAAGTTTTCAAAAAAGCAACTTTTTAGTTTATTAATTTTTGCCTTTTTTCTTCAACATTATTTCTGCTCCGATATTTATTATTCCTTTTCTTCTAATTTTGGGGTTTGGTTTGCTCTTCCAAGCTTTTAGAGCCACTATGATCTATAGTAAAGATTAAATCTGATGTTATATATATATATATATATATATATATATATATATATATATATGTATTTTAATTGTACTTTATGTCCTGGGGTACATGTGCAGATCATGCAGTATTGTTTCATAGGCACATACACGGCAATGTGGTTTGCTGCCTCCATCCCCCCCGTCACCTATATCTGGCATTTCTCCCCACTGTCCCTCCCCTAGTCCCCCTAACAGACCCCAGTGTGTGATGCTCCCCTCCCTGTGTCCATGTGTTCTCATTGTTCAATATCCACCTATGAGTGAGAACATGTGGTGTTTGGTTTCTGTTCTTGCGTCAGTTTGCTGAGAATGATGGTTTCCAGATTCATCCATGTCCCTACAAAGGACTCAAACTCATCTTTTTTTATGGTGGCATAGTATTCCATGGTGTATATGTGCCACATTTTCCTTGTCCAGTCTATCATCAATGGGCATTTGGGTTGGTTCCAGGTCTTTGCTATTGTAAACAGTGCCACAATGAACATGTATGTGCATGTGTCTTTATAATAGAACAATTTATAATCCTTTGGATATACACCCAGTAATGGGATTGCTGGGTCAAATGCTATTTCTATTTCTAGATCCTTGAGGAATCGCCACACTGTCTTCCACAATGGTTGAACTAATTTACGCTCCCACCAACAGTGTAAAAGTGTTCCTATTTCTCCACATCCTCTACAGTATCTGTCTCCAGATTTTTAAATAATCGCCATTCTAACTGGCATGAGATGGTGTCTCAATGTGGTTTTGATTTGCATTTCTCTAATGACCAGTGATAATGAGCATTTTTTCATATGTTTATTGGCCTCATATATGTCTTCTTTTGAAAAGTGACTGTTATGTCCTTTGCCCACTTTTGAATGGGTTTGTTTGTTTGTTTTCTTGTAAATCTGTTTTAGTTCTTTGTAGATTCTGGATCTTAGCCCTTTGTTAGATGGGTAGATTGCAAAAATTTTTTCCCATTTTGTTGGTTGCTGGTTCAATCTAATGACTGTTTCTTTTGCTGTACAGAAGCTCTGGAGTTTAGTTAGATCTCATTTGTCTATTTGGGGTTTTTTCTTTTTTTTTTGCCATTGCTTTTGGTGTTTTAGTCATGAAGTCCTTGCCTATGTCTATATCCTGAATGGTTTTGCCTCTGTTTTCTTCTAGGGTTTTTATGGTGTTAGGTCTTATGTTTAAGTCTTTAATCCATCTGCAGTTAATTTTAGTGTAAGGTGTCAGGAAGGGGTCCAGTTTCTGTTTTCTGCATATGGCTTGCCAGTTTTCCCAACATCATTTATTAAACAGGGATTCTTTTCCCCATTGCTTGTTTTTGTCAGGTTTGTCAAAGATCAGATGGTTGTAGATGTGTGACATTGCCTCTGAGGCCTCTGTTCTGCTCCATTGGTCTATATCTCTGTTTTGGTACCAGTACCATGCTGTTTTGATTACTGCAGCCTTGTAGTATAGTTTGAAGTCAGGTAGTGTGATGCCTCCTGCTGTGTTCTTTTTGCTTAGGATTGTCTTGCCTATGTGGGCTCTCTTTTGGTTCCATATGAAGTTTAAGGTGTTTTTTCCAGCTCTGTGAAGAGGGTCATAGGTAGCTTGATGGGGATAACGTTGATTCTATAAATTACTTTGGGCAGTATGGCCATTTTCACAATATTGGTTCTTCCTAACCATGAGCATGAAATGTTTTTCCATCTGTTTGTGCCCTCTGTTATTTCCTTGAGCAGTGGTTCATAGTTCTCCTTGAAGAGATCCTTTACATCTTTGTTAGTTGTATTCCTAGATATTTTATTCTCTTTGTAGCAATTGCGAATGGCAGTTTGTTCTTGATTTGGCTCTCTTTAAGTCTGTTATTGGTGTATAGGAATGTTTGTGATTTCTGCACATTGATTTTGTATCCTGAGACTTTGCTGAAGTTGCTTATCAGTTTCAGGAGATTTGGGGCTGAGACAATGGGGCCTTCTAAATATACAATCATGTCATCTGCAAATAGAGACAATTTGACTTCCTCCTTTCCTAACTGAATACCCTTTATTTATTTTTCTTGCCCGATTGCTCTGGTTAGAACTTCCAATTCTATATTGAATAGGAGTGGTGAGAGACGGCATACTTCTCTAGTGCCAGATTTCAAAGGGAATGCTTCCAGTTTTTGCCCATTCAATATGAAATCTGATGTTTCTTTCTTGATTCTCTCACTAGAAGATTTGTCCAATGATGAAAATGGGGTGTTTCCAGATATTATTGTATTGGGGCCTGTCTCTCTCATTCTAATAACATTTGCTTTATATATTTAGGTGCTACAGTGTTGGGTGCATATATACATAAAATTGTTTTATCCTCTTGCTGAATTGAACCTTTCAGCATTATATAGTGACCTGTGTCTTTTCTTATAGTTTTGGTTTTGACATCTGTTTTGTCTGATGTAAGTATCATGACTCCTGCTTTTTGTTTTCCATTGCTATGGACTATCTTTTTCCATCCTTTTATTTTCAATCTTTGTGTGTCTTTATAGGTGAAATGTGTTTCTTGTAGGCAACCGATTGATGGGTCTTTTTTTTTTTTTTTAATCCATTCAGCTAGTCTATGTCTTGTGATTGGAGAGTTTAGTCCACTTTCATTCAATACTGACATGGCTTGGATGTGTCCACACACAAATCTCATCTTGAATTGTAGTTCCCATAATCCCCACATGTCATGGGAGGGACATGGTAGGAGGTAACTGAATCATGGGGGCAGTTACCCCCATACTGTTCTTGTGATAGTGAGTGAGTTCTCATGAGATCTGATGATTGTATAAGGGTCTTTCCCTCATTTGCACAGCACTTCTCCTTTCTGCTGCTATGTGTAAAATGATGTGTTTTCTTCCCCTTCTGCCATGACTGCAAGCTTCCTGAGGCCTCCCCGGCCCTGTGGAACTGTGAATCAATTAAACTCATTTCCTTTCTAGATTACCCAGTCTCAGACCGTTATTTAAAACAGCATGAGAATGGACTAATACAAATATTACTGATAAATAAGAACTTACTCCTGCCCTTTTGTTATTTGTTTTCTGGTGTGTTCATTGTCTTCTCTTCCTTCTTTCTTTCCTTCCTGTCTTCCTCTAGTAAGGATGATTTTCTCTGGTGATATAGTTCAGTTTCTTGCTTTTTATTTTTTGTGTATCCATTGTTTATTTTTTTTGGTGTGAGGTTACCATAAAGCTTGCAATTTCTATCTTATAACCAATGGTTTTAAGCTGATAACAACACTGCTTGCATAAATAAGCAAACATGCAAAAAGAAAGCTAATAAAAATGCTATGCCTTAACTTCATCCCCACACTTTAAAAATTTTTCTTGTTTCTCTTATATCTTATTGTACTGTTCATGTCTTGAAAAATTGTAATTATTATTTTTGATTGGTTCATCATTTAGCCTTTCTACTTAGGAAAAGAGTAGTTTACACACTGCAGTTACAGTGTTAGAATATTGTGTGTTTTCTGTTAATTTACTATTACCAGTGAGTTTTTGTACCTTTAGGTGATTACTTGTTGCTCATTATTGTCCTTTTCCTCCCAGTCAAAGTACCTCCTTTAGCATTTCTTATAGGATAGGTCTGGTGTTCACAAAATCTCTCAGCTTTTGTTTGTCTGGGAATGTCTTTATTTTTATTTTATGCTTGAAGGATATTTTTGCCAGATATACTTTTCTAGGGTAAATGCTTCTTTCCTTCAGCACTTTAAATATCCCATGGAACTCTCTCCTGGCCTATAAAGTTTCTACTGAAAAGTCAGCTACCAGATATACTGGAGTTCCATTATATGTTATTTGTTTCTTGTCTCTTGCTGCTTTTAGAATCCTTTCTTTATCCATGATCTTTAGGAGTTTGATTATTAAATGCCTTGAGCTAGTCTTGTTTGGGTTAAATCTGCGTGGTGCCCTATAATTTTCTAGTACTTGCATATTGATATCTTCCTTTAAGTTCTCTGTTATAATCCCCTTGAATAAATTTTCTATTCCTATCTCTTTCACTCACTACCTTCTTTTTAAGGCTGATAACTCTTAGATTTGCTTTTGTGGGGCTATTTTCTGGATCCTGTAAGTGTGCTTCATTGTTTCTTTTTCTTTTTCCCTTTGTCTCCTCTGACAGTATATTTTCAAATAGTTTGTCTTTGAGCTCACTCATTCTTTGTTCTGCTTAATCAATTCTGGTATTAAAAGATGCTGATGTATTCTTCAGTATGCCAATTGCATTTTTCAACTCCAGAATTTCTGCTCAATTCATCTTAATTATTTCAATGTCTTTGTTAAGTTTATCCAATAAAATTCTGAATTCCTTCTCAGTGTTATCTTGAATTTCTTTGAGCTTCCTCAAAACAGCTATTTTGAATTTTCTGTCTGAAAGGTCACATATCTCTGTTTCTCCAGGATTGATCTCTGGTGACTTATCTAGTTCACTTGGTGAGGTAATGTTTTCCTGGATGGTGCTGATGTTTGTAGATGTTTGTCAGTGTCTGTGCATTGGAAGGGTTTGGTATTTATTGTAGTCTTCATTGCCTGGGCTTTTTTGTACCTGTCCTTCTTGGTAAGGCTTTCCAGCTATTCAAAAGAAGTTGGGTGTCGTGATTTAAGCTGCATCTGCTTTAGGGGGCACTCCAAGCCCATTAATACTATTGTTCTTGCAGTTGTGCAGAGGTACCACCTTGATGGTCTAGGAGAAATTTTGGGAGAATTTTCTGAATTACCAGGCAGAGATTCTTATTTTCTTTCCTTACTTTCTCCCAAACAAATGGAGTTTTCCTCTGTGTCTCAAGCCACCCAAAGCTGGTGGTAGAGTGACACAAGATGCCCTGTGGCCACGATCACTGAGACTGTACTGGGTCAGACCTGATGCATGAACAACACTGGGTCTTGCCCAAGGCCTGATATAACCATTCTCTGGCCACTGCCTATGTTCACTCAAAGCCCTGGGATTCCACAATAAGCAGGTGGCAAAGCCAGCCAGGCCTCTGTCCTTACCTTCAAGGTAGTGAGGGCTCTCAGGCCCCAAGTGGGTCCAGAGGTATCATCCAGGAATTAGGGGCTAGAGTTAAAAACCTTAGAAGTCTACCAGGTGTTCTATTGTACTGAGGCTGAGCTGGAGATCAGACCACAAGATGCATTCCTTATCACTCTTCCCTCCTCCTTCCAAATGTAGAGGAGCCTCACCCTGTAAACAATGCCACCACAGGCCACAGGGATTGCTGCCAGACTATCACTGATGTTCCTGTAAGGCCCAAGGGCTCATAAGTCAGCTTTTGGTGAATGCTGCCTGGCCTGGAACTCCCCCTGCAGGGCAATGGGCTTTTCTCAAGCAGAAAGAGTTTTGTTCTTTAGCCACCACAGCTGAGAATATGTTGACTCTCTTCTGAAGCCAGAAAGTCTCAGAGACTCCCCCAAGACCCTTCATGTAGTACCTGGGTATCACTTTGATTTTTAAGGGCCCAAGCACTCTTCAGTTAGCAGGTGATAAATGATGCCAGAAAAGGGTCCTTCCCTTCAAGACAGTGGGTTCTCTTCTGGCCCAGGGAGTGTCTAGACATGTTTTATGGTTGGTAATGCCAGGAATGGGGGCCTTATCGCTCTGACTGATGCCCTATCCTGCTGCGGCTGAGCTGGTATCCAAGATGTAAGACCAAGTCCTCCCCAGTCTTCCCTCTCCTCTCCTCAAGTGGAAGGAAGGGGTATCTTTTGGAGCTGCAAGCTATGCAGCCTGGGGTTAGAGAAGGGTGATGTCAGCACTCACTTAGCCACCTCAGCTGGTGTCTCAGTAGGTCATGTGCCCTCCCAGTCCACTGTCTTTGGGCCAAGTTCAGCACTAGGACTTGCCTAAAACTTGCAGTACTTGTGGCCTAGACTGCTTTCCAAGTTTACTTAGAGACTCAGAGCATGTTAGTCCTCAGTGGTGAGGTTTGGGGGAAATCAAGTTCTGACTGCTGGGATTGGCAGTTTTCCTCTGGCTAGGCTGGTTTAAATGCTCCCTTAGTGGATAGGCATCAGCTAGTTTGGTCGTGTTTTCCTTTCTGCTCTAACAGAAAAGCATTGCTGTGTTCTTCCTCCACCAGCAGGCAAAAGTCCTCTCCACATCTTGTGAGATGGGTCGTGTCAGCAATTCAAGACTGTCGTTTTTACATCTTAAGTGCGACTTTCAGTGATACAAAGTGAAAACCAGGTACTATGATTTTGGGTCCTCATGAACATAATTTTGTTTGTAGATAGTTAAAGTGATGTTCTTGTGGAGTGTTGGTGCTGGTGGGGACACAGAGGAGCCTTCTATTCTGCTATCTTGCTCTACCTCCTCCACAGGAAGTCTTCCTTTTCTTAAAGTCTGAATAATAACCCGTTGTGTGTATCAACACATTTTCTTGATCCATTCATCTGCCAATTGACATTTGGGTTGTTTCCATTACTTGATTATTATAAATAATGCTGCAGCAAACATAGAGTGCAGATATTCCTCTGAGATTCTGTGTTCATTTTTTTGTATATATCCAGAAAAAGGATTGCTGGATCATATGGCAATTTTTCTGTGGAACCCCATCATGTTTCAATAATGCCTACACTATGTTATATTCTCACCAACATTTTACAAGGGTTTCAATTTCTCTGCAACATTGTCAATACATATTACCTTTAGTGTTTTTGTTATTATAACTATTTTAACAGGCATGAGGCGATATCTCCTTCTGGTTTTAATTTGCATTTTCCTGATGCTTAGTGATATTGAGCATCTTTTCATAGACCTGCTGGCCATTTGTGTGTATTCCTTGGAGCAATATGTGTTCAAGTCTTATTTCCATTTTAAAATTTCTAATATATATTTTGCTATTTACTTTTTAAAGTTTCTATACATTTTAGAAATGTATAGAACACAAATGTCTTTTCATTCATCTGTGTCTTCTTTAATTCATCAATGTTCTATAATTTTCAGTGCACGGGTCTTACGCTTCTTTAGTTAGGTTTATCCCTAAGTATTTTATTATTTAAGTATTTTTGTTACTATTGTGAATGGATTGTTTTCTTAACTTTGTTTTTGGATAGTTCATTGTTTGCATGTGGAAATGGGACTAACTTTTGAATGTTGATTTTATATCCTCCAATTATACCAAATTGGTTTATGAGTTCTAACATTACTTTTTGTTGAGTCTTTATGGTTTTCTTTGCTTATGATGATGCCATCTGCAAACAGAGATCATTTTGCTTTTTCCTTTCCAACTTGGAAGCCTTTTATTTCTTTTTGTATCTCATTGCTCTGGCTATAAGTCTAAGACTTCCAGTGCTATATTGAATAGAATTGGTAAGAGTGGGCATACTTGCCTAGTACCTGAACTTGGAGGGAAAGATGTTAGGTTTTCTGTATTGATTATAAAATTTGCTGTGAGATTTTCATGCATGGCCTTTATTGCGCTGAGGTAAGTTCCTTCTACATCTATCTTGTTAAGAGTTTTAATCAAGGATACATTAATCAATGGATGTTGAAATTTGCCAAATGCTTTTTGTGCATCTATCAAGATAACCATGTGGGGTATTTTTACATTCATTTTGTTAATGTGATGTATCACACTGATTGATTTGAGCATAAAGAACCATTCTTGTATCTCAGGGATAAATCCTATTTCGTTATGACATATGATACATTTAATGTGCTGTTGAATTCAGTTTGCTAATATTTCATTGAAGATTTGTGCATCTGTGTTTCTATAACTGGTCTGCAGTTGTATTTTCTTTTGGTATCTTTGGTGATCGGAGTGATGCTAACTTTATGAGTTTGCCAGTATTCCATCTTCTATTTTTTGAAGAGTTTGAGAAGGATTGTTAGCACTTTTTCTTTGAATATTTGGTAGAATTCACCCAAGAAGCCATCTGGTTTTGGGGTTCTATTTGTTGGGAGATTTTTGATTAATGATTCAATGCCCTTACATTTTTGGTCTGTTCAGGATTTCTATTTCTTTCTTATTCAGTTTTGGTAGGTTTTATGTTTCTAAGAATGTATCCATTCTAGGTTATCTGATTTGTTGGTGAATATACATTGATAATCTTCCCTTATGATACTCTCTATTTCTCAGTCACCTATTAAAATGTCTTTTCTTTCATGCCTGATTTTATTTATTAGGGGCTTCTCTCTTTTTTCTTAGTAGGTCTAGCTATAGGCTTATCAATTTTGTTAATCCTTTCAAGAAACAAACTCCTAACTTTGCTGATATACTTTACCATTTCTCTATATGGCTTGTTATTTATTTGACATATTTCTGCTCTACTCTTTATTATTTCCTTTTGCTAACTTTGGACTTAGTTGGTATTTGTTATTCTAGTTCTTTAAGGTGTAAATTTAAGTTGCTTATTTGTCATTTTTCTACTTTTTAATGTAGCCATTTATTATTATAAACTTTCTTCTAAGGAGTATTGCATTTATTTGTTAAACACCATGAATAAAGGCATGTTTAAAGGTCTCCAGGGGGTGCAAGACATTGAAGGTGGAGATGAGCAAGTGGTAACAACCAGTTTAGACAAGATATCAGAAAAGTTTTGCTGTGAAGAACAGCAAATATATGGAACAATAGGTGATAGGGAAGTGTCAACAAGGGAAGGCATTTGAGATAGAGAATGGTGGGGTATAACTGTATGCTGATGGGAAATATCAGTGGAGTAGAAGAAATTGAAGATGCAAAGAAACAGTAGTCATCTTCAGAAACAAAACTTTTATAACAGTGAGGGTTAAAGATGAGATCAACTGGAGAGGATAGCTTAGTTTAATAATAAAAAAATAGTGACCCTTCAGCCCCACACTTAATGCTATTAGTTACAGATGTGCTGATAACCTATATCCCCAGGGATGGCCAAATTGTGGATGAGGGATTGGCAAGTCAGAGATGTCCAGAGGATGAGGAATTAGAGACTGAAGACTCTGAGACTCAGACTTAGTAATGGAAGTTAACCAAGGCTTACAAATTCAGCTTTTGTGAAGTGAAATGATTAGGGATTATTGTGTGACACTCATTGCTTCTTAGCGTTTGTGTGAGTATCCCTGTGTGTACATATGTTCATAGGGAGGTAGAGATGTAGACAGATTCTGTTGTTGAGAAATAAATCCCTACAATGAAGTACTTTAATGAAGGGGACTTTCTCCTTTACAGAGTGAGACAAGGGCAGTGCTCAAAACAGGAAGAAAAGCCATGAACAGGGATTAACCTAATTGAAATGTCCCTAGAGAACCCTACATTTTCTGTGGGAGGCAGCCAGGATATGGGTGATTCTTTTTGGACTCCTGGGGCAATGATATTTAGCTATAGCTTACTACTAGTTTGTTCCACTGTGATTTCATATAGAAACAATTGACCCTTCATTGAAGCCTGTAACTGGAATATAGTCTACAAACTTGTAAGTGGTATTTTTGGGGACTTAAAAGCAAAACCATCAAGCGAAGCATTGCCTTCCCCACATAACCATTTCCCATTGGTCCTTCTCTAAGA
>NW_016108287.1:0-5238 GCF_001604975.1 Cebus imitator
CCGCCCCTTTTTCCTCTTTAAGGAGTTGGGAATGTCTGGTAGAGGACTTTTGGCCCCGTTCCCCAGCCATGTGGAAAGGGCCTAATTCCCGAAAAGGAAGGCCCTTCCTCCCCCACAGGGAAGGTCCCTTATCTCACTCTATCCTGGCCCGGCCCAAGACCAGCAACCTTCCCGCCCAGCGGCCCACTGAACCAATCACCATCCGCCCCACCAGCTCTCCCGTAACCACCCGTCCCACAAGCTCCCGCCCAGCAGGCCTCCTGCCCAGCAATCAACCTAGCCAATTACTACCTGCCAGGTCAGCTCTCCTACCGCCCCAGGCCCTCTGTCCCTATAAAGTCAACCGAACAAAGAAAGCGCGCACGATTCATCCCCGTCCGCCTGAGTCGCCCGGAGATCCCAATAAAGTCGGTACCGGCCACCACGCGTCCTGCCTCATGTCTACTGGGGGCCTGCCTCTGTGGGTTGGGGTCCCACAACCAGGGGTCGCACAGAGATAATATGGTGAATTTTGAAATGTTTTATCCAATCTATGTGTAAACCTAATTTAATAAATGAAACTAAAAGTTTTTTTAAAAATTTTTAAACACTGTTGTGTACTGAATAACATGTTATTCTACAAAATGTTAACCTATTCACCTTGCTCAAGATTTTAAATAGTGTATGGCAATGATGAATACTGGATAATGTAGGTTAGTATTGAGAATGACAGGAGGCAGCCAAATGCCAAGGCGTTTGATTTTATTATGCGCACTTTATATTACATATATTGCTTTTTAAAATCTCCAACAAAATAAAGTCTTAAAAAACCCAAATTTTAATTTCTGAAAACTTTTCCATTAAGATTTGTAAAGGCAGAGGAGAAAATTAAAAACCTGGGTGTTCTTTCTTTATTTGCATTATTGGTCTACTTTATTAAAATGTAATCTTCAAAAGGCATTGTAGCCAGTTTAGCAGGCTGCTAGAATTATGATGAATTTATTGCTTCTTTCCAAGGTAAAGAATAGCATATAAAAATATCATAATAACTAGGACATATTTTTCATACATGCCCTCAACATGACACATCTAAATATTGAAGAATTATAAAAATTGGTACACAATGCCACTGCAACAAGAATTTTTTAAAACTTTGTACTGACTATAGAGAATTGTTAATAGTTTTTTCTTTTTCTTTTTTTTTTCTGAACCTAAGGTTTAATAAAATAACTGGCTTATGAACTCTAAGAGGAGAGCACATATTTAGCCATAGATACCAGCTTCTCATGAAAGACTCTTCATCCTTCTCATTGAAATTTCTCTGAGAGTAGTTTACTGATTTCAGGTAGAATTTAACATTCTTCCTAAAAGCAGAAACAAGACTAAACTGAAAAAACTAATAAAAGCTCGCTCAAATTTACTGATGAAATTATGGGTACATCTAAATAATTAGACTCTACCAGCTTTATGGTAAATGAGCAAAAAATATAATTACAAAGAAGTCTTTACTCTTAGGGAAATAAAAAGTCACTTTTGATTAATTGTTTCCCCATACACTCACCCAGGTCCCCCAAGCACCCACCAGGAGGGTCCTGTCCCAAAGCAAAGCCATTGTGACCTGGGCGGGGTGGGGCTGGATTTCTGCAACCGCAGGGCCCTGTTGGGTCGCACCCTGCACTGCGGGTTCCCCAGCAGAGGGCCGGGGTGAGTGCTGCGCTGGCGGGCATCAAGCCGGGAACCTGAGGCACAAGGTCAGAGACCGGGGAATGGTGAGGCGCGCGGAGAGGCCGGGTGTCACCCACCTGGATTCAGAGCGGTCGGTGCAGTGGGGCAGGGCCGGGGCTCGGGCTTCCGGCTCTGGAAAGTTTGTCCCTGCTGCTCAGTAAGCGAGGGACAGCGGCGAGCAGGACGCCACAGCGCCACGAGGGCCTGGAGCTCTGCAGCGCGGGCAGGGCAGCTGGAAGTCGGAGAATTCGGTGAGCTGGAGCCGGGCCACGGCCACTTCCGCACTGAGCGCCCAGGTCAGGAGCCGCCTCCTCCTCCCACAGACTCAGGAGACACCACCTTCTCAGGGCGGTGCCGGAGGCAGACCTGGGGGTCGCATGAAGACTCCTGGGCCCCGCCCTCGCCCTCAGCCTGGCCTTGGCCTCCTTGGAGCCCACACTGCCACAGACCCGCCACAGCCGCCCCCACCCTGCTATTTTAAGGCTGGTGGGCTAAGGGATCCGTCTGACCCTACAGGTGCGCATTCAAGGCCAGGCAGATGAGCTGGCAGGTGTGCCGGGGGTGTGGGGCCGTTAGCGGTCAACATCCTGCAAAAGAAACAGAGTGTTCTGGGAGGAGCCCCAAGGCTAGAGAAGGGAAGGGTGGGCCGGCCACCTTGCAAAGGCACCACGGCCCGGAGGTGCGGCACCTGCGGCTTCCAGCCAAGTCTCCAAGCGCTCTGGGTGCTGCCCTCCCCTCACACAGGCTGCCAGACTCCTGGCAGCTACTAGACCCGGTCTGCCTGGTGGTCGGCTGACAAGAGTTTGCCTCCTGAGAACAGGCAATTCTGATCCTGGATGAGATGGGCACAAACTCCGTCATCCCCAGCCTGGCAGCACACACACAGAGGCCATAGTCAGTGGGTGAGCAGGAGGGCTTGGGGAAGATGGGTGGCCCCGCCGGCCTGAGTGATTTACAAGCTAATGAGCTGGGAGTGGAGCCGCCTGGGGCGGGATGAAGGGGGTTGCCCAGCCAGCCTCCAGGTGTCTTCCTGGAAAGTCAGTTTCCTCACCTGTTCCAGAGAACAAATATGTTAGGGCTGTTTGAAAGATCAGGCCAGATTATTCAGGTAAAAGTTTTTCACCTTGCCTAGTCTTCTGGATTTTTTTTTTTTTTTTTTTGACTTTGAGATAATTTGCTGCCCAGTGTCTTCTTCCCAAGAGTGAGTTGGGGAGGCAGAAAGGCAGGACTGTCACCCTCCACTTCAAAGTCCCTTCTGGGTGCCCCCTCCCCTTAGGCTCAATTAAAGCACAAAGCTGACAAGAAGTCCCTTACCCAAGATAGCTGCAGAGTCTAAAACCAGAAGGTTTTGTTTCCTACCAGAGGTGGATGGCGGTGTCTGTGCCCCCCTCCCATGCTGAGAGTTGCCTGTTCTTGGGGCCTTGTCTCACCCCCAAATCCAAATTCCTTGGGGTGGTCAACTTGAGACAGAAGTTTAAATTTGATTCTTGTTCTTTGGGATCGACCCAAGACTCTTATGATGGAGCATTGTTCCACCTCCACCCCACCTCTGTCCCTCACCCAGTGTATTGAGGGTCCTCAACTCTAGTGGCCTGAAATTGGAAACAAGGTTCCCCAGACAGGGGATGTGGCCTTCCCCATCAGGCTGGCCTGACTGTTGCATGATGAACATCAGTCTTAGGGCAAGAAACCCAGGGCAGGGAGTGTCTCTCACCCCTTACATTCACAAGCTGCAGCCATTTAATGAGGTGTAGTGGCCTCTCTTGGACCTCTGGCCTGCAGGATGGGATTTTTACCTTGTGCCACAGTGGGGGAAACAAGGAACAGAGTCACAAAATAACAAAATGAGAAAATCTCTGTGATGGAGAAACATCCCCCAGGCCCAGCAAGATTCCTACAGTATTCAGCACCATTTGGGTTGTGCCAGGGATGTGTTTTTGTCACGTGACAGCCTATCCTCATTGACATCAATCAGAGACTTGCGGAGGTAAGAGTGGAGTTCTGGCAGAAGGTGCTGTGGGAGACCTTGCCCCCTTTCTTTTGTTGCAGGAGTGGCCACGGGAAACAGATCTCTCGGACACCGAATATTGGAGGAAGGGGTTTATTCAGCTGGGAGCCAGGTGTCATATTTGCCTAATATCCAAGCTTGCCTAACAAAGGAAGGTTCCTTCTTTATATAGGCTTATACTTTAGATGTTACACGTGGAAGAATCTTAGGTTTATAGCTTAACATATGTAAAGGGTCTCTGTTTACAGTCTTAGGAATTACATATGAAAAGGGTTTCAGTTTACAGTCTTAGGAATTACATATCAAAAGGGTTTCAGTTTACAGTCTTAGGAATTAACATATGAAAAGGGCTTCGGTTTACAGTCTCAGGAATAAAAAGGGGAAGTTTACAGTCTTAGGAATGAAAAGGGGAAGTTGATCTGAGATGCCTGGGTCTCCCTCTTCATCCCCCCCTTTGAGACCCTTAACACTTTATAATGTACTATAGCTGGCCTAGAGCCAGAACCTAAGCAACGCCATTTTATAAGGTAAAGCTGTGTTTGGCTTCTGTAAATAAAGCTGCTAGTTTGCTCTGAAAAATGCCCACTATGTAAAGCTGCTTACCTTTTCTTATCAGTACCAGAATAAGCAGCCCAAGCTAATTCTGTCTTGGCCCCTGCGACTTGTAATAAGTAACTGAGATCTGTAATTTTCACCACTACCCAGACAATGTGTAAACTAAGGCTTATCTTGACTTCTGTAAACCACTTAGGTAACAATCGGAATGACAAAAAGTCCCCTGGCCCTCAGAATGTCTGAATCCCTTCAGCCTCACCCCTGCCCCTCACCCTCTCGGTCCTAAAACCAGGATGTGGTTTTTCAGCTTAAAAACCCCTCTCTCCCTGAGCTTGGGGCCACAGGTTGGAGATATGTGAGTCCTCTGTGGCCGCCAGCAATAAAGACCCGCGATTTGGCATACTTTTTTCTTGGTGTTAATTTCATACTCGATCCAATACTTCAATAATATTAGTGAGAGGTCTCACTTTCATTCTCACTTTCCAGATTTTCTGAAGAAACAGACTGATAATGTTTCATATAATACACTTGTGATGTCACTTTTTGGCTAACTACAGTAGTGATGAATCCCCTTATCATCTGAAGGAACAGGGGCAGTAGACAAAGGAGCAGTAAACAAATAAACACCTATTGTGCGACCCCGGCTGTGGGACCCCGACCCACGGAGGCAGGTGCTCAATAGACTCGAGGCAGGACGCATGGTGACCGGTACCAACTTTATTGGGATCTCCGGTCGACTCAAGCGGGAAGGGAAGAATCGCGCGCGCTTTCTTTGTTCGGTCGACTTTATAGGGACAGAGGGCCTGGGGCGGTAGGAGAGCTGACCTGGCAGGTAGTAATTGGCTAGGTTGGTTGCTGGGCAGGAGGCCTGCCAGGCGGGAGCTTGTGGGACGGGAGGTTACGGGAGAGCTGGTGGGGCGGATGGTGATTGGTTCAGTGGGCCGCTGGGCGGGAAGGTTGCTGGTCTTGGG
>NW_016108287.1:9180-44381 GCF_001604975.1 Cebus imitator
TTTTGAGCCGTTCAATTATAGGATGGAGCCCGAGGCGGTGGGCTTTGGAGATGGGGAATTGGGGACGAGACAGAAACCTGGGAGCGGATTCCTTGAGGAAAATTTTAACAGGCCGATGGTGGGCGGCCACAGTGGGGCTGTTGATATTCCAGACTTGGGGATTTACTTCAAGGAGTAGCGTGGCCAAATCCGCTGTGGGTGTGTGCTCTGGGACATGTGCCAAAAGAAGGAGGTTACACTGGGCAGTAGGGGAGAGGGTAATATTGGCATTTAGCTTGGAGAGAATGTCCCGTCCTAGTAAGGGCACTGGGCAGGTTGGAATTACCAGGAAGGAGTGAGTAAATGGGACAGAGGCATAAGAGCATGTGAGTGGCGGAGTTTGGCTAGGGACTTGGGGGGTTCCGTCAACTCCCACAACCGAGACCTGGGAAGGGATAATAGGGCCCGAAAAAGAAGGAAGGACAGAAAAGGTAGCCCCCTTGTCCAGCAAGAAGGAGACACTTTTACCCGCTACCTGTAGAGTGACCCTAGGCTCAGCGAGGGTAACCGGGGTCAAAGAGCCAGGGCCCCACTAATTGTCCAACAGGCCCATTAAATGGGGAAGTGGAGACTCCCCAGAGGTGGACTCCTGACTTACAGGCGTCTCCCATCCGGGGACGGGCGTCGACTGCTTCCGCCCGGTGTGCTGGTTTTGAGGAACCGGTACCCTGGGGAAGTTAGGACAGTCCGATTTCCAGTGTCCCTCGAGATGGCAAATAGGGCAAGGCTTCGTTGGAGCCCATGGCTGGGGGCAGGCCCTAGACCAGTGACCCTCCTTCCTGCACTTAAAGCAGCCCCCTGGGGGGGCGCGGGATTCAGATTTGAGCCTTTGGGGCCCCGCAGGCCGCAGGGCCGCCGCTAGGGCCTGGGTTTGAAGTGTCACTTTCTGCTTTAGGTGGGCCTGGCGTGCAGCTTCCGCCGTATCCTCTCGGGCATTGAAGACTTTAAAAGCCATTTTTACCAGGTTTTGGATGGGAGTTTCGGGGCCCTCCTCTGCCTTCTTTAGTTTTCTTTGGATATCAGGGGCAGATTGGGAAATGAAATGAGAGGCTAGGACAGTAACCCCATTCTGGGATGTAGGGTCTAGCCGAGTATATCGGACTAGAGCTTCTTGTAGGCAGCCTAGGAAAAGAGCGGGATTTTCATCTGGGAGTTGGGTGACCTCTCTTAATTTATCATAATTGACTACCTTGTTTGATACGGCATCCATTCCTCGAAGGAGATACCGTATCATGCGGTCCCGCCTGGGTATATCAGAGCCCCGACCTGCCTGATAATCCCACTGCGGGTCCTCATTGGGGATAACCTCAGGGCCTAAAGGAATTTGATTGTCTATGGTATGATCTTTGTCCGCCTGGTGCCGGGCGGCGGCCAGAATACGCTCGTGTTCCTCGGCCGTCAGGGTAGAGGTGCAGATGACCCTGATGTCATGCCAGGTGAGGTCATAAGTTTGAGTGAGGTACTTAAACTCTTTTATGTATGTAGACGGATCGGCGGAAAAGGACTCTAAGCGCTTTTCTATTTGTGCTAGATCTTGGAGGGAGAAAGGGACGTGTACCCTAACTAAACCTTCCGCCCTGGCCACCTCTCCAAGCGGAGCCAGGAGGGTGGGCTGATGTGAGCCGGTATGGGCTGCTACCGGGGAGGTAAGACAGGGTGCGGTCTCCAAAGGAGGAGGCGCGGAGGGAGTGGGGGAAGGGCGAGGCGAGGCCTCTGAGGCAGGAAGTGTGGAGGGAGTGGGGGAAGGGCAAGGTGAGGCCTCTGAAGCAGGAAGTGCGGAGGGAGTGGGGGAAGGGCTAACGGCTGGCGGTAACTGGTTGCTAGGGTTGGCGGGAGGAGACAGATGTTCAGGCAGATCCTCCTGCATTGAGTAAGGCGGGGGAAAAGTAATAGAGATAGTGGAGGAAGTTTTGCGAGGGACCTGGGCTAAAAGAACCTGATGCGTAGAGCAAGTGGAACAAAGGTCCGGGTGGGTACGGAGATCCCAAAAAGCCTGTACATAAGGCACCTCGCGATCTTTGCCTGTACGGCGGCAGAAATTGTCAAGGTCACGAAGGATATTGGAATCGAAAGTGCCAGTCGGGGGCCAATGTGACTGGTTATCGAGCTGATACTGGGGCCATGCCGCTTGAGACAAGAAAATGAGTTTCTTTCGCCTTAGGGTTTGCAAGTATCCCAATTTGGAGAAGTTTCGCAATAAACACCCAAGGGGGTGTTAAGGGGTATTTTGGACTCCGCGATCCCCATGGCATGCGCAGCAGTGGTTCCCTGCCAACGGCTGGGTAGATGCAGGAAGAGGCGTCCCCCTTGCACTGCAGATACCCAGAGAATTAACGGAGGGAAGAGTCAGAGAGGGCGTCCCCTGTCTGGCAGTTCCCGGAGGGGATCCTGGAGCCGGAACGGAGTACCTTCCTCTGGTCCGCCGACGCTAGGCGAGGGGTCTGGAGAATTGAGAGGGACTACTGTGCACACCACGTGGAAGGAAAGGCAAGAGAAAAAATGAACTTACCTTAGTCGGAGCGTAGAGGTGTCGGATCCAAAAAAGGGTCGCCGGAGGAGGGGGCTGCGGCCGGGCCGGCAGCCCGCGCTCCCGGGTTTCAGCACCACTTGTGCGACCCCGGCTGTGGGACCCCGACCCATGGAGGCAGGTGCTCAATAGACTCGAGGCAGGACGCATGGTGACCGGTACCAACTTTATTGGGATCTCCGGGCGACTCAAGCGGGAAGGGAAGAATCGCGTGCGCTTTCTTTGTTCGGTTGACTTTATAGGGACAGAGGGCCTGGGGCGGTAGGAGAGCTGACCTGGCAGGTAGTAATTGGCTAGGTTGGTTGCTGGGCAGGAGGCCTGCCAGGCGGGAGCTTGTGGGACGGGAGGTTACGGGAGAGCTGGTGGGGCGGATGGTGATTGGTTCAGTGGGCCGCTGGGCGGGAAGGTTGCTGGTCTTGGGCTGGGCCAGGATAGAGTGAGATAAGGAACCCTCCCTGTGGGGGAGGAAGGGCCTTCCTTATCGGGAATTAGGCCCTTTCCACATGGCTGAGGAACGGGGCCAAAAGTCCTCTACCAGACACCTATTATTATTAGAACACTTATGATGAGGGTTTTGAATCCTCTCAAGGAAGAGAACCTACCTCTAAATAAGGACTCAGGGTTAAATCTGTGCCACACCTGTACAGGCATGTGTGCCAGTTTGGTCATGTCTTGAACAATATCCTCTACTGCTTGAACCTCGTCATCTATGTGCAGACAGCAGTTGGTTAGACTGAATTTTCCCCAGACTTCTCCTTTGGCTGCTAGCAAATAATTTAGGGCTAGTTGCTTCTGATAAATCGCATTTCTCATTTGAGATTCTTGTCGGGCCAAGAGGGACAGAGCTTTGCCCGTTTCATTAGTATTTCTAAAATGGCCTGCAACTGGATGAGCATGTAAATAGGGCTCCGGTATCCCCATGAGCCACCCTCAGCCCATGTGGCCAGCCCATAATACTCAATAATTTTCTCTGATGGCCACTCATCATCTGTCCCATTTGTTAGTTTTAGGTTTCTCTTCTCCCTAGCAGAGTAAACTGAGTGCCCTAACAGCTCACCTATCTTAACAGATAATAGGAAGAAAGAAGGCTTAATGATGCTTATGACATAGCTACCTGTCCATCTCATGGATTACACCCCTTATATTGAGTTCCATTATATAAACAGGTTCCCTTCTGTGTCCCCGTACATTTATAAGAACTGCAGGACAAAAGAATGGCAGTAACTTTTACGTCTTTCTTGGTGTACATACTGAGGGCATTCTTTGAAATTAGTTAATGTTCCTACTGTGTAAGTCCAAATATTAAGAACAAGTCCCACGATGAATCTCCTCATGCTTTGGCCGTGTGTGGACCAGCCAGCTTCCAGGATGTGGCTGGAGCAGGGATTGTTGTCCTTTTTAAGGTGATTCTGCAGTCTGCCTTGGTCTAAGTCTCAGCTGTTGCTGGTCTTTACATGGCTGTGGTGGATTCAGGCTGGGATTCCTTCTACCTTCACAGCTGTGGGATTGGTCAGGATCAGGCCTGAGGTCCTTTCCATTGTGGCTTTAGAGGGGCTGTACTCCCATCCTTTATCTACATGTGATTACTTAGTGAGAAAGGGTGAACTGGGGAGGAAAAGGCTTATAGGACATTTGTTATTTACTTAGGTTGAAGTATTCTAAGTGATTCTCCTTAGAGCTGGTGACTAGCAGCCTAACTCAATCTCTCCCCACTCCTGAGGAGTTCTAGGAGAGCCCAGAGTAGGGGAGGGGGCTTATGGTATAAGACTTTATAGGGGAATATTCTGTTTTTCCTAGAGGGGGTGCTTCTAATTTTGAATAACCCCAAGGGAAGTGCCTGCACCCACTCTAATCTTGTTCCCTGACACACTTTCCCTAAGCTGTTTTTGATGGTCCAGTTTTTTTCCACTTTTCTGGAACTCTGAGGTCGGTAGGCAGTGTGCAGTTTCCAGGTGATACCCAAGGCGGTTGCTGTTTTCCGGACTAAGTCTGCCACAAATGCTGGTCCACTGTCTGCCCCGATGTGCGGTGGTAGTCTAAACCTAGGGATAAGATCTTGAAGCAGCACACAGGTTACTTCATGGGCTCTTTCAGTCCCACCCAGAGTATGTGCACACCAGGACCAACAAATACTTATGTCCTTCACACTTGGACATTTCAATAAAGTCTACCTGGAGATCTTCAAATGGAGCTGCTCTATAAGCTTGAATTCCAGGGGGAATAGTTGGACCCTGCCTCGAGTTGTGTTGTCAACATGTAATGCATTGCTGTGCTACAGTTTTGGTCAAGTCTGCTAAATGTGAGATGTAAAAGTACTGGCCCAACATTTTTTTAAGTGACTCTTGACCTAAATGAGTGGCCTCATGTACAGCTTGTACACCTGCTGCTCTCAGCAGCTGTAGTTCTGCTATTCTTCCATCTAGCAGTTGGATCCATTCTTCTTTAATCAGTTGCCCCCTTCTGTCTGGAGAAAGTCTCTTTCTTCCTTAGAGTAAGTAGGCAGTAGATCAGGGATCTGGGGAATCAGCAGGGCTGTAACTGCTATTAGGTAGGGGGCAGATGCCGCCTTAGGAGCTGCTGAATCTGCTTGGGAATTTCCCAGGGCCACAGAGGTGTGGGCTCACTGATGTCCTCTGCAATGCATGACTGCCACCCTCCAGGGCTTTCAGGCTGCTTCTAGCAGCTGCAAAATTTCATGCTGAAAGTTTATTTCTTTTCCCTCTGAAGTTCATAGACCTCTCTCTTTTTACGGTGCTCCATGTACTTGGAGAGTCAGGAAGGCATATGGAAAGTCAGTGTAAATGTTTACAACCTTATCTTTACTCAGCTTTAGGGCTTGAGCTAAAGCAATGAGTTCAGCCTTCTGAGCTGAGGTGCCCTGAGGCAGGGATTTGGCCTCCATTAAAGTGTCCAGAGTTACCACAGCGTAGCCTGCACATCTTTCCCCTCGTGGATTGACAAAACTGCTCCCATCCACATACAACTCCCAGTCTGCTACTGTCCATGGCTGATCCCCAAGATCAAGCCTGCTGGAATAGACTGTATCCAGGACTTCAACACAGTTGTGTTCAACGGGACCCTCTGACATTGGGAGCAAAGTGGCGGGGTTTAAGGTGTTGCAGACTTCAATGGTGATGCAGGGATTTTCACATAGCAGGCTCTGGTATTTGGTCAGCCTAACATCTGATAACCAGTGGTGCCTTCTGGTATTCATTAGAGTCACTACTGCATGAGGTGCCTTGATATTTAAGTTCTGCCCCAGAGTTAGCTTATCAGCTTCTTGTGCCAGTAGAGCAGTTGCTGCCAGGGCCCTTAAGCATGGGGCCTTCCTTTGGAAACTCCATCCAGCTGCTTGGAGAGGTAAGCTACAGGCCTGGGCCAAGGTCCTACTGTTTGGACTAGGACCCCAACTGCCACTTTTTCTTTTTCTGCCACATATAATGTGAAGGGCTTTGTTAAATCAGCCAGCCCCAAAGCTGAACTGACATTAGTTTTGTTTTCAGTTCCTGATAGGCCTGGCGCTGCTGGGATCCCCATTCAAAGGGCTCCTTGTCTCCCTCCTTTGTCACATCATAGAGGGGTTTGGCTAGTACTGCGAAGTTTGGAAATCCACAATTTACAAAACCTACTGCTCCCAGGAGCTCTCTCGCCTGCTTTTTAGTCTCAGGGTCTGTCACTCTGCAAGTGGTTTGCTTCCTCTCTGCTTCTAGACTGCATTTCCCCTTCCAGATGGTAAGCCTCAGATACTGCATTTGCTTTTTGGCAAATCTGGGCTTTCCTTTTAAACCCTTTATGCCCACTGTCCTCCAGGTGCTGAAGTAAGCCATTTGTTTGCTCACCCGACTGCCGTTGGGTGTTTTAATAGAAGGTTATTAGCATACGGGGGCAGTTGCAAGCAAGAAGCTTCTGGGGGGCAGTCACAGGCTGATGCCTAGCTAAGGATGATGAGAGAGTTTTTGAGCCCCTGGGAAGCTGGGTCTAGGTGTATTGAGTGGTTACACCTGCTTCTGGGTTTCTGCCTTGAAATGCAAATAGGTTTGTTTTTTTTTTTTTTTTGACCCTCTGAGGCCAGTCTAATGCTAAGGAGGTATTCTTTAAGTCCAATTAAGTGAACCAACTATCCTCTGCTGGCAATAATCCCAACTGCGTGTATGAGTTGGGTGCAAAGCCACGCAAGCCTTGCACAGGCCTGGGTGATAATATCAGTCTTCTGCTTCTGGCTAGGAAAGCTCCATATTCCTTCCTAAGAGGCAATGAGAGCCTGGATGACCCCTGCCTAAGGCATTTTTAGCTGCAGGGAGTCTCCTTTTTGAATGGGATAATGGCCCTTGATTTACACAACAGGTTTTGCTGGAGAAGGTGGGCAGGGGCAGTCCACTAAGTACAAGAAAGTCTGTTCTTTTAGCACCTTAATATCACTAACAATATTTGTTCTGTTTTTTCCACAGGGGGTTACAGGGCTGTTGTCCGGACTGTGGTTTCTTAGGTGGGCAGACTGTGGGGCTTTCCAGGAACCCCCCTTTTCCCACATTCTTGGAGGTGTTCCTCTCATAGCAGCAGCTGTCAAGTCAGCCTTCTGTTGAGCCTGATGTTCCCTTTCCCTATGATTTTCCCTCTGGCTTACCGCCTCTTGGTTTACAAATGCCTGGTTAGCTACTTCCAATAACTGAAGTATTCATACATGCAAATCCTGCCTGTTTCTGCCACTGCATTTGCCTGGACATGGGAGTCCATATTTCTCAGTGGCGAGGGGGATGGTGATTTCTAGCAGTTTATCCCTTGGCTACTAAAAGTCGCTGCCTGTTCTCTTAGCCACTTTGGAGGGTTTAACACTAACTGCAACTACTAGTGTATGTATGGAAATTGATCAAGGTGTTTTAGCTTGCTGTATATAACCTCATGCCTTACTTTGGAGACAAGGGGCCTGGTTAGGGTCCCCTCTGGGGCCAACCCACCCTAAATGCTGGCTAATCTTCCCTACATAAAACCCTTAATTTATCTGGTGTCATAGTTACTTTATAATTCCAGCTAAATTCCTTCTTGAAAATTTTCAGCATGGTTTCTAAAGGAGTGGGCTTGCTATGGGAGTGACCCATATTAACAATTCAAAGAAACAATTCCCACACTTAGGAGAGTGTTAGTTCACTCACAGCAGCTCCCGACTAGCAAGATGCAGCACAGGGCACTCTCCGATTTACATTCACTTCAATCCTTTTACAACGCCCAGAGGCTTCTTCACTCAGCCTTATGTGGCTATCTCTCATTCTACTAATTGCTTGATGCATGAGGTCCTTCCTAATGGGCCCAATACCTTTTACGACTGATGAGTCCAGCTGGACACATCTACACACAGACACACATCTACACAAAGACACACATCCACACACATCCACACATCCAAATGCTCTTCTTCCAATTCAACAGAGAGCTACCTTCCAATGTGCCGATCTTGCACCCGTGGGTGATCAGGCCATGCTTTTACCCAAAACGGAGTGGACTACTTTCCCAGGTACGACAACACAGACACACATCCATGCACAGACACACATCTGAATGCTCTCCTTCCAATTCAACAGAGAGCTACCTTCCAATGTGCCAATCTGGCACCCATGGGTGATCAGGCCACGCTTCCACCCAAAATGGTGTGGGCTACTTACCCTGGTACAATGACATAGACACACGTCCAAATGCTCTCCTTCCAATTCAACAGAGAGCTACCTTCCAACGTGCCAGTCTGGCACCTGTGAGTGATCAGGCCACACTTCCACCCAAACGGGGTGGGCTACTTTCCTGGGTACAATCTTACCAAATTCAGTTGTCCAGACTTCCCCAAATGCTCATTCCCCCTCGGTGTTCAGCCACTGGGTGGATCCGCACTGCAGGGCCTCCCTGCTCCACTCTGGCGAGGCTTTTCCACCGGGCAAATACCTGCCTAGGAGCGCTCTCAGGATGCGTCACCCCAGGGCGCACCCCGCAGGGATGCTCCACAGGGCTAGGCAAACCACCTAAGAGACTTTTTCCCTGCTGTCTGTTATCCGAGACTCGCTTCCCTGACAACGCACCAAAATGTTGCATGAGCGGCCGGGGGAAACAGAGCTCCTGGACACCAAATATTGGAGGAAAGAGTTTATTTGGCCTGGAGCCAGGTCGCATATTTGCCTAATATCCAAGCTCGCCTAACAAAGGAAGGTTTCTTCTTTATATAGGCTTATACTTTAGATGTTACACATGGAAGAATCTTAGGTTTATAGCTTAACATATGAAAAGGATCTCTGTTTACAGTCTTAGGAATCACATATCAAAAGGGTTTCAGTTCACAGTCTTAGGAATTAACATATGAAAAGGGCTTCAGTTTACAGTCTTAGGAATGAAAAGGGGAAGTTGATCTGAGATGCCTGGGTCTCCCTCTTCACTTTGACATTGAGAACAGTAAGAGTTTTGTTCTTTGGGCCAGGCATGGTGGCTCATACCTGTAATCTCAGCACTTTGGAAGGCCAAGGTGGTTGGATCTCTTGAGGTCAGGAGGTCAGGACCAGCCTGGTGCACATGGTAAGATCCCATCTATACTGAAAATACAAAAATTAGCCGGGCAGTGGTGGTGAGTGCCTGTAATCCCAACTACTTGGGAGGCTGAGGCAGAAGAATGGCTTGAATCTGGGAGGTGGAGGTTGCAGTGAGCCCAGATTGTGCCAATGCACTCCAGTCTGGGTGACAGTGAGATCCTGTCTCAAAAAAAGCCTTTCTGTCATATATGTGAGGAACAGTTCCCAATGCCTGCATGTGTGGAAGTGGAGTCCCTCTTTTCTTGATTAAGAACTTTTTCTGGGGCTGGTTGGGGGATTTTGGGCCATGTGTACCTGACAGGTGTGTGGAGCATCTGAGGGCTTAGCTGGCTTGTGCCCCAATGCCCCTCCCCAGGGAGAGCCAGACCCTTCTCTCTTATTGCCCACTCATGCCCAGTCCCACATTGTTTCTCACTCAGGAGCCCTCTGCCTGACCCTTTTAATTCAGGTTCTGCTGAATCTCTTGGGGACCCTGTGAGCCCTGGGATAAAATTGCAGGAGGTGGCAACTCTGGCCTGAAGTTGGGGTCCCTGGACTATGCTGGCACCTAGTGAGCAGGGTGGCTGACCTGATCAAGCATCATCTCTTAGCCTAGCTTAAGGCCCTTCCCCACTCCCGGCCTTACACTGGTGGAGGCTTCAGTCATGGCTGGTTTCAGTCATGGCTGGTCTGGGGAGTACCCTGTGTTTCCTCCCAGATTGAAGGGGAGAAGCAGATCCTGAAGAATGATTTAAATTGTTTAGCTCAGCTGACCCCTTGTTCCCTGCTGTTGAACACACACTTTGGTTTTTATGCCCTGATTACCTCTGCTTACCTGGATGTCCCAGGCAGGTGAGTTCTGTTTCTGTCTCATGTGTGCTTGGGCTGTGCTTGAGGGTCACTGGCAGGTACTGTCTGGCAGTGGGCAGTGTTAGGTCATTGTGCTCTCCAAATTCTAGAAAACAGCCCCTGAATAAACAAACTGTGGTACATTCATACAATAGAATTCTAATGTGTCAACAAAGGGAAACAAATTACATTACACTATGGATGAGTCAGAAATGCATTTCTCTAAGTGAAGAAAGTCAGATCTAAAAGGCTACATATTATATAATGCAATTAAATGGCATAACAGAAAAAGAAAATTATAGTGATAGATGAAAAAGAAGGAGGAGAAGGAGGAAGAGAAGGAAGAGTAGGAAGAAGGGGAGGAGGAGAAATGTGGTAATAAAACAGTGCTGTATGATACTGTGGGGATGAGTATATGAGTCTCAACAGTTGTTAAAACCAGTGGAACTGTACATCACAAAGAATACATTTTCCTCCTGCATATTTATAAAACCTAATTTTGAAGAAATTCAGATAAAGGGCAGGCAGTGCAAAAAGAGTTTATGCTTACTAGAAATAGATTGCCTAATTCTATTGAAGAAGGTGAGGGCAAAAGATTTTGATGTTAATCACTTTGAAAAATAGTGTTTTCATTAAATGCTGTAAAACTCAAGAACTGAACAGAAACACTGTGTTCTGGTTAGTGTTGTTTGTCCATAAGACTACGGATTAGCAATTTTTAAAATTCTATATGTTAGTATCTATCTATCTAGATAGACAGAGGTAGAGATGGGTAATAAGAGAGAGAGAAAAACAGGGAGGGAGAGAGAGAGAAGACAATTCATGCCTGTTTGTCACTAAAGTTGAAAAAAGAAAATCAAAGGCAGAATTCCAGAATAAACCCTGTGATACTGGACTGAAGTTGGAAATATTTGGATAAAGGCATGCTTCTTATATCCATCAATACAAAAAGAGACAAAGAGGGAAATAGAGATAGAAAGAGAGAAATGTGTGCATACATGAGTCTATATTTATATGTGTATTTCTAAACTTTGCCGTGAGGGCTCAGAAGTAGCAAGTAGTGACACCCCAGTACTAATGAGCACACCTATCTTTTATATCATGGTTTCTAAGTACTATTCTCCAATAAAAGAGAGTGATTCTTCATAAAAATAGATTATTCTGGGGCTGAACTGAAAAATACAACTTATGGAAGAGTATCTTGTGGAGCCAGAAAGTTAAAAAGTGCTTTACAAACAACAGAAGATGCTGGGAGTGGTGGCTCATGCCCGTAATCCCAGTACTTTTGGGAGGCTGAGGTGGGCAGATGACCTGATGTTGGGAGTTTGAGACCAGCCTGACCAACATGAAGAAATGTTGTCTCTACTAAAAATTGAAAATTAGCCAGGCGTAGTGGCACATGCCTGTAATCCCAGCTCTTTGGGAGGCTGAGGCAGGAGAATTACTTGAACCCAGGAGGCAGAGGTTTCAGTGAGCTGAGATTGCGCCATTGAACTCCAGCCTGGGTAACAAGCAAAACTCCATCTCAAAAGAAAAAAAAAAAAAGAAGGCATGGCAAAAGAAGTCAACCTCTAAGACCTCCCAGAAGTCATAGCTGAACCAATGTGAGAAACAAAATAAATAATAACATTGAATTAGAACCCAGAGAATACAAGAAATATCTGAGTTTATACAGATATAGAAAAGATTAAATAGGCTGGGCGCAGTGGCTCACTCCTGTAATCTCAGCACTTTGGGAGGCCACGGCAGGTGGATCACGAGGTCAGGAGTTCAAGACCAGCATGGCCAACGTAGTGAGGCACCGTCTCTACTAAAAATACAAAAATTATCGAGGCGTAGTGGTGCACACCTGTAATCCCAGCTACTCAGGAGGCTGAGGAAGAAAAATCACTTGAACCCAGGAGGCAGAGATTGCAATGAACAGAGATTCTGCCATTGAATTCCAGCCTGGGCGACAGAGCAATACTCCATCTCAAAAAAAAAGGAAAAATAAATAAATAAATAAGAAACAAACAAACAAACAAAAAAACAGAGAAAGGAAATCTTATTTATGGAATTCCAAGTACTAATCAATGCAGGTGAATAATGCAAAATAGAAAATTATCATTAGACCATCACATTAAAAATTGCTGTAGACAAGAATGTAATAAGGAATGTAAAAATTGTGGGTGAAATTTAAAGAAGAAACTGGATATTCACATGGCCCCAAAGTACTTGACTCCAAATATTTAAAAATAGCATTTTCTCCCTTTTTTTTTTTTTTTGAGATGAAGTCTCACTTTCTTGTCTACACTGGAGTGGAGTGGTGTAATCTCAGCTCACTGCAACTTCCATCTCCTGGGCTCAAGTGATTTTCCTGCTTCAGCCTCCCAAGTAACTGGGATTATAGGCACCTGACACCACACTTGGTTAATTTTTGTATTTTTTAGTAGTCATGGGGTTTTACTATGTTGGTCAGGCTGGTTTTGAACTCTTGACCTTAGGCGACCCACCTACCTTAGGCTCCCAAATTGCTAGGATTACAGGCATAAGCCATCGTGTCTGGCCCTATACATAGCATTTTCTTTTAATTTCTTTATTACTTACAACTATTCTAAAGAAAGATTATACAGTATTGTGACATATGTAATCTTTAGATGTAAAATATATGAGTGGCATAAAGAATAGAAAGGGGTAATTAAAACTTCACAGCAAGCCCCCACACCAGATGATTTTTACAGGCAGACTGGCATGAAAACAATTGGATAAGGATGAAGAATGCATTTGCTGTCTGATTTACATGCGTGCTGCTGAGATTTTTCCCATGGCAGCTTCTGACTTTGGAAGTAAAAAATCAAAACACAACTTCTAGCTGTACTCAGCTATTTTGCTAAATTGCAGCAGAAGAAAATGTATTCTCTGCAGATCTAAATATAAGTCAATTTCAAGGTAAGAGGTTATGTTAGGCACAGTAGTTTTAGTCAGTGTTGAAAATTATAAATAGCCTACAAATGTCATAAAGGGATGAAAAGAGGTTGCAGACATATGAAATATGTTTTGTTAAATTAAGTTGAGACTAAATCTGCCTTCATGCATGGTTTAAATTCAGCCTAAAGGTTTGTTCATACATGGTAAACTGAAACCTAACTGGAAGTATAAACAGACTAACCTCCTTTTGTGCAAATAACTGAGATCTGGCCAATCAAAGGTGGCCAACTGTTCAACCCATGTTTAAATAAGAAAAATGTCAAGCTGTACTTACTCTAGCTGTTTGTGTCCCTCACTTCTGTTCTCTGTACTTCACTTTTCTTTTCCTATACGTAAATATTCTTTCATTATGTTGTTACCAGAAAGGGGTCCCAATCTGGACCTCAAAAGGGGGTTCTTGCATCTCACGTAAGAATGGTTCAGGGTGACAGGCCAGGCACTGTGGCTCACGCCTGTAATCCCAGCACTTTGGGAGGCCAAGGTGGGCGGATCACCCGAGGTCAGGGATTTGAGACTAGCCTGGCCAACATGGTGAAACTCCATCTCTACTAAAAATACAAAATTAGCCTGGTGTGGTGGCAGGCACCTGTAATCTCAGCTACTTGAGAGGCTGAGGTGGGAGAATTGCTTGAACCTGGGAGGCAGAGGTTGGAGTCAGCCAAGATCGCACCACTGCACTCCAGCCTGGGAGACAAAGCAAGACTCTATCTCAAATGATAATAATAATAATAAATCAGGGTGATTCCATAAAGTAAAAGCAAGTATATTAAAATAGTAAAAGAATTGGCGGGGCATGGTGGCTCAAGCCTCTAATCCCAGAACTTTGGGAGGCTGAGGTGGGCAGATCACGAGGTCAAGAGATCAAGAACAGCCTGGTCAATATGATGAAACCCCATCTCTAATAAAAATACAAATATTAGCTGGGGGCTGTGGTGCACACCTGTAGTCCCAGCTACTCAGAAAGCTGAAGCAGGAGGATTGTTTGAACCCCAGAGGCGGAAGTTGCAGTGAGCCAGGATTGGACCACTGCACTCCAGCCTGGCAACAGAATGAGACCACATCACAAAAGAAAAAAAAAGGGAGAATGAATAAAGGAATTAAAGAAAGGATACTCTTGAGCCCAGCCCAGTGGCTCACGCCTGTAATCCCAACACTTTCAGAGGTCTAGGCACATGGATCACGAGGTCAGGAGTTTGAGATCAGACTGACCAACATAGTGAAATGTCGTCTCTACTGAAAATAGAAAAATTTGCTGGGTGCAGTGGTGTGGGCCTGTAATCTTAGCTACTCAGGTGGCTGGGAGAGGAGAATTGCTTGAACCCAGGAGGTGGACATTGCAGTGAGCCTAGATTGTCCCACTGTACTCCAGCCTGGTCAACATAGTGAGACTCTGTCAAAACGGAAGGAAGGAAGGAAGGAAGGAAGGAAGGAAGGAAGGAAGGAAGGAAGGAAGGAAGGAGGGAAAGAAAGAAAAAACAGGGCTACTCTGTGGACTGCTTGGGTGCATATGCTTCTTTCCTAATTTCATTTTGAAAAAAAAAAAAAAAGGATTATTCATGAGTTTTCCAGAAATGGGTAGGCAATTTTTGGGACTGTAGTTTTCTCTGCCTTTTAGACTATACAAGGTAACTTCTGGACATTGTCATGTCATTTGTAAACTGTCATGGTGCTCTGGGGAGTGTCTTTTTGCTTGCTTCTGCATTATAATTATATAATGTGCGGTGAAGATGACCAGAAGTCACTTTTATTGTCATCTTAGTTTTGAGGGATTTTGGACAGCCTTTTTACTACATTTTGTTATATAAGCAGAGTCCTTATGCTCTGTATTGTGTGATATCAGTCCTGCCAACCTCCTATTTTTTCCTGTGATTAAGAATGCCTAACCTCCTGGGAATGCAACCCAGAAGGTCTCAGTTTTATTTTACCTCACCCATATTCAAGATGGAGTTGCTCTGGTTTGGACATGTTTGGCAAAGTAGTTGCTTGAGAGTCCCTCTCACCCTATTCTGGCTCAAGAGACTGCCCTATGTTTTAATCATTCTTTGCTCAATTAAACACTGTTAAATTTAATTTGTCTAAGATTTTCTAAAACTTTTTTTCTTTTTTTGATACAGAGTCTTACTCTGTTACCCAGACTGGAGTGCAATAGCAAGATCTTGGTTCACTGCAGCCTCCTCCTCCCAGGTTCAAGTGATTCTCCTGCTTTATAGGTGCCTGCCACCACACCCAGCTAGTTTTTGTATTTTTAATAGAGATGGGGTTTCACCATGTTGGCCAGGCTGGTTTCAAGCTCCTGACCTCAGGTGATCTGCCTGATTTTTGGCCTCCCAAAGTGCTGGGGTTACAGGCATAAGTCGTTGTGCCCAGCAGATTTTCTAGATTTTAACAGACTGTATCAACAGTGGAATTTGAGATAGAGCCTCTAGTGACCACCACCAGGTGACTAAGCAATAACCCATTGTTTTCATAGCTCTTTTGCAGTACTTGGGAATTTTGGTAAGTTTCCTCTTGGATTCCCAAGTGTCACAAAATTTTGTTTTGAGCTCTCTGAGTTAGTTTAAGCAATTTTCCAATTCAAACTTGATTTGGATGTCGGGACAAAACCTGGACTGGCTCCAGGATCAGATTGGATCTAATAATTAACTGATTGGAATTGAGTTAGAGGCCTCTCTTTTTTTATCCAAAATGTGTTTATTGAGATAGTTTTGCACCCATCTTGATTCAGAGTGCTTTTAGTGCTCCTTTCCCCTGAAAGAACATCCTTCTGTAAGCCTTGTTTTTCGTCCTGTAGGCTGGTGGAGGACAGTGGAGCAGCCAACACACAAAACTACTGTTTGTGCATGGCTAAAGACTGTGGCGATTTTATAGCATCCTGGTCATTTCACATTCATGAAGTAGGAATTGGAGCTCTGCACCAGACATTTCTTCTTATGTTTTCTCTTCTCCTCTTCTGGAGAGGGGTGAAGGAGATTATTTGCGAGAGGCATGTTCTCATGAGTAGGTCATCACTGTCAGAAAGGCCAGTTAGAGATCTCTTATGCCTCACTGGGTCAGACAGAAATCTGCTGTGATGTAACTATGCAATGGGTTCACCTTGTCCACTGACTACAGACAGCCAATTCATCAAGACAGGGAAATTGCAATACAGAAAGAGTAATTCATGCAAAAGCAGCTGTATGGGAGTCCAGAGTTTTATTACTACTCTAATCAATCTCCCCAGGCATTTGGGAATCTGAGTTTTTAAAGATAATTTGGTGCATAGGGAAGGCCATTGAGTGCTGAACTGTTGGGTCAGAAATAAAATAATAGAAACTCAAAGCCATTTCCTTGAACTGAGTCAGTTGCTGGGTGGGGGCCACAGATCAGTTGATACAGTTTAACAATCTGGGTGATGCCAGCTGATCTATCAAGTTCAGAGTCTTAGAAATATTCCAAACACTGGGGCTTGAAGAATCCCTTTATATAATCCTCTCTCTATAATTATATAATAGTTCATAGTATGAGTGCATGAAGAATATTTTCCTACATATATATAATTATATCTTAGTTCATAATCAGGAATGCCTAGAGTAGACACAGTATAGAGCATGAATTAAGAAATAAGCAGCTTATAATGGGAGTAATGCCTAGAGCAGACACAGTGCAGAGCATGATTTAAGGGAAAAACAGTTATACCAGGACAAGAATCCATGGCCCAGGCGGCAGCATTCAGCATCATAAAGATATTTGCTGTATGGCAGGCTTGGGCAAGAGCCACTTCTCCTGATAAAGGAGTTGTAGGACTTTGCTGCAGTTTTTGTGGAAGGCTGCCCTCAGACCAGCAATTGCACCTTGGTGACTGTGAACTTTATCAGCTCTTGCTACCATGTTGCTCGAAAATCATCTTCCAATAGAACTCATTGGAAGCTGCCAGCAGGTGGCGGTAACCATGACAGCTCTGTTACTACAGTGTGACTTAAAGCATCTCCTCATAAATCTTAGAAGTAGTTTGCTCATAGATAGACGTATTGCACACTGCACTCTCTTCACTATGCATGGCTCACCTCCATGCCTCAGTACCTAATGGGGGTGGACCCCTTACTGCACATGGCCCTTGCCTTGATGGGAATGAGCCCCTTACTGCACACTGTCCACCTCCTAGCTTAGGTGACCTAATGGGAGTGGACTCCTTGTTTTATTGCTCAGGACCCTACCACTATCCTTAAAGATGATTTCACTCACTGCTCTGCCCCCTAACTTATACACAATAAATATTCACTCTTCTGGATATCCAGGGCCTTGCCTGGCTCTGCTCACAGGTGGCATGGCCCCTTGAGCCCAACTGCATCTTTCTTGTACTTCTGTGTCTTTTCTCTTTATTTCTCAGATCCTGTGCCTCAGCACAGCATAAGGGACACCCCACATCCCTGTGGGGCTATCAGACCTACAATGATGGTTTCAGTAAATGGCAGTATTTGCAGGGATGTAAACATTGGCTTCTGAAAATGTGCAGGAATTTTTGTTTTTTGCCCTTCTTTGTTTCTTATTCTTGTTCATTTAGGCAGAGAAACATTATTGGCTAAGCTGATTAGAAAGATCTGAGTCAAAGCCAAGGTTCCAAAATTACCAATGCAAAAATTATATTAGTGAGAAAAATTATAACAGGAAGCTGAGCTAACTCACCTCCATCTCAACTTTCCCTTAAGTATTCCTGGGCTATTGGGCCCAGCTAACTGGTGAAAACACTCAGGGTGTCATTTAAATGATAATAGGCATTGGCCACAAATCCAACTTTTGTAAAGCTAATGGGAAGCCATCGGGCTTGATGGGGGAGAGGGAAGCTTGAGTCCTGCCAAGGTGCAGAACTGAAGGAAGCCAGATATTATTCTGGAGGTTATAAAATTTGGAACATCCCCAATTGCTACTGCCACACTGTCACTGCTGTAGAACCTAGAATTGACCTTTTGAGATATTTCTACAAGTTTTGTGCATGTCTTATCCCTATGGTTCCAACTCGACCTGATGCTTTCTTCTAGACTAGCCAACCCAGCTCCTGCAGCCCCACCCACAAGCTCTTCAACCTACAGAAAGGCAGCTTTGACTCCTCGTAATTTTTTTTTGACCTCCTATAATTTTATCTCCACTCCAACTAATCAGCAGCAAGCTCCTGTTACCTGACCAACGCAGTCCTTATCAAAACTGCCTTTGAAAGACCCCTCATGGCCAGGCTTAGGCCTTTAATCTCAACATTTTGGGAGGCCAAGGCAGGTCGATCCCCTGAGGTCAGGAGTTGGAGAACAGCCTGGCCAACATGTGAAACGCTGTCTACACTAAAAATACAAAAATCAGCCTGGCATGGTGGTAGGCACCTGTAATCCCAGCTACTCAGGAGGCTAAGGCAGGAGAATCACTTTAACTCAGGAGGTGAAGGTTGCAGTGAGCCTAGATCACACCATTGCATTTCAGCCTGGGAGTTAAGAATGAAACTTTGTCTCAAAAAGAGAAAATGCAACAATCATCTCAGCTTACTGCAACCCCACCTCCTGGGCTAAAGCAGATTCATTTAGCTGGGATTACAGGCACTGGAAACCACACCCATCTGATTTTTGCATTTTTAGTAGAGATGGGATTTCCTCTTGTGGGCCAAGCTGGTCTTGAACTCCTGACCTCAGGTGATCCACCCCAAAAGTTCTGGGATTACAGACATGAGACACCATGCCCAGCCTCGATGAGATGATTTAAGTACAAAGTCTATCACCCATGTAGGCTGGCTGCCTGGTGTCTAGTGAGCACTTTCTCTATTACAATCCAGTGGTCTTTATGAAGTGGGCAGAAAGAATCCCTTGGGCGTTAAATTCAAGGTAAAATAAAATTTTTAATTTTTCAAGAAGTGAGTAATTTACCTTTCAGCTATGACTACATTTACTTGTATAACTATTAGGCCCTGGAAGGTTTCCCAGACCAAAGAGGGGCCTGGCTGTTTGTTCTCATGGTTAAACAATGAGATGCAGAAAAACTGAGAAAGAAGAGAGTTTATTTCTGCAACTGGCTACAGGGACACAGTCAGAATAACTCACTAGACCCACTAGAAGTTACAGGCTTCTTCTCCAGTGCTTATATACATTCAAACCATATGGCTACATGCAGGAGTGCATCTACAAGCTAAAGTGTTTCACTCTTTCTAATTTTTAAGTAGGGTCTGGTCTGTAAAATGACTTCAAAGCCTAGAAACAATTACTTAATTTAAACTGGGTCCTGGTACGAGGTGTGCAAGAATGCCTCCATCATTTTAATTAATTATTAATAGACTTGTTTTTACATTCTAGCCTTTGTACTGAGGCATTCATTTCTCCAGTTCTTTATTGCTTAACTTATGCATTCATCAGAGTTACAGTAAGGTGTTGATGAAGGCTGACTGCTCTGGTTTTAGCAATCTGGAGACCTGGCCTGCCACAGAAGCAGCAAACATTTACAGAAATGGCAAAATGTTTCCAAAGGTAATTTAAAATTTCAGTGAAGTGTTCCGCATAAACAACATTGTCCTGTAAGGAGTGCATTTAAAAATAAGGACTTTAAAATGATTAACTGTTGATGTGTGGAAGCTTGTAAAAATTTCAATAGTTTTATTGTGGTTTTTTTTTTTTTTTTTTGAGACGAAGTCTCACTCTGTTACTCAGGCTGGAGTGAGGTGGTATGATCTTGGATGATAGATTTATTTAAAAGGTTTTATTAAAATTAGCTTTAGTACTGATAATACATTATAGTATTGATAATATATTAATATAAAAGTAAAATTTGATTTTCTCTTCAACAAAAATTTTATGTAGTATTAGTAAACAATAAAATATTTTTGTTCACCTATTGAGTAAATTTAAAGAATGAGAAAGTAGAGAGGATATATAATTTTACTCATGATTTTTTAGACCTTTTGACTAGAAAACTAAGTCTTTTTTATAAAAAAGTAAAAGAATTTTGTTTTAACAATTTTTGTAAATTATTACTTTGGCTAAGTGAATGATTTTTTTTTGTTTTTTTTTTTTTGAGATGGAGTTTCTCTTTTGTTGTTGCCCAGGCTGGAGTGCAATGGTGTGATCTTGGCTCACTGCAACTTCTGCTTCCTGGGTTCAAGTGATTCTCCTGCCTCAGCTTCCAGTGCAGGTGGGATTACAGGCATGTGCCACCATTCCAGCAATTTTTTGTATTTTTCGTAAAGACAGAGTTTTTCCACGTTGGTCGGCTGTTCGCGAACTCCCAACCTGGGGTGATGGGCTCACCTCAGGCCTCCAGAAGTGCTGGGATTACAGGTGTGAGCCACCTCACTGGGGTGTGAACAACTATTATTTTATGATTACCTGTGATCCTATTTTATGATTACCTGTGATCCTTACAACATCAATTGTTGTAAGCTTTTAGTTTTTTTTTTTGTTTATTTGTTTTTGAGACAGTCTTGCTTTGTCACCCAGGCTGGAGTGCAGTGGCATGATCTCGGGTCACTGCAACCTCTTCCTTTTGGGTTCAAGTGATTCTCCTATCTCAGCCTCTGGAGGAGTTGGGAGTACAGTCATGCACCACCACGCCAGGCGATTTTTTGTATTTTTGGTAGAGACGGGGTTTCACCATGTTGGCCAGGCTGGTCTCGAGCTCCTGATCTTAGGTGATCAGCCCCCCTCAGCCTCCCAAAGTGCTGGGATTATGGTTGTAAACCACTGCACCTGGCCCCACCTTTGACATATTTGACAGGCTTCCCAAAACCAATTTTAGCTTCAAAATTGTGTTTTTGACAACAGAGGGTCCCTGAAACATCCAAGAAAGATAAACAAGATTATTTAATATGTTAAATTACATGGATAAATTTGTTAAATAAAAAATAATGTTTTACATTCTTTAACTTATATGATAATAAATATTTAATTTATATGTGTTTCAAAATTACATGGGATTTATAAAATTCTAATACATCTGAGTATATGCTATTAATTATAATAATAATTATTATTATTTTTGGACACAGAGTTTTTGTCTGTTTCCCAGGCTGGTGGCACGATCTCAGCTCACTGCCACCTCCCCCTCCCGGAGTCAAGTGATTCACCTGCCTCAGTCTCCCAAGTAGCTGGGATTACAGGCGTCCACTACCACACCCAGCTAATTTTTATATTTTTAGTAGAGACAAAGTTTTGCCATGTTGGTCAGCCTGGTCTCAAGCTCCTGACCTCAGGTGATCCACCAGGCTGGGTTCTCTCAAAGTGCTGAGATTACAGGCAGAAGCCACTGCACCAGACCCATAATTATAATTTTTATGATAAATTATTGTAGGCTGTAGATATAAACAATTTTTTTGCCGATTGTGCCTTTATAACCATTTAAAGACATTTCCACAGTTAATGGGTTAATTCTAATGCAGTCTCTAAAAACTTCATAAACACACAAAATCCTGGAGTACTGTGTCTCCAAGGAGGTTCAAGAAAAGGATGAAAATTGCCCAGACAAGTTGCATGCAAATTTCTGATCATTTTAGAATTATATTGTTTGGACTGGGTGAGAACTCTCAGAAACTTAATGAAGAGACTGACTCTTATAAAACTGCTAGCCCAGGAGAAACAAACATTAATTAAATGCCAAAAAAATACTTTGCCATATTTTTATGCAAAATCAACCAGTACTGAAATTCTTTAGATATGCATTTTTAATAATCTGTATAGTCCAAGTATAATTACCTATGTATGATAACCCATTAGTTATTAGGGCTATGCACCTAAATTGAAGAAACAAACTTAGTATGTAAGAGGACAGAAATTCTGGCCTGGTAAAGTGGTTCACGCATGCAATTCCAGCACTTTGGGAGGCTAAGGCAGGGAGATCACTTGAGGTCAGGAGTTTAAGACCAGCCTGACCAACATGGTGAAACCCCATCTCTTCTAAAAATACAAAAATTAGCTGGGCATGATGGCTCAGGCCTGTAATCTAAGCTACTCCAGAGGCTGAGGCAGGAGAATGGTTTTAACCCAGAGAGCAGAAATTGCAGTGAGCTGAGATTGTGCCACTGCACTTTTCAGAGTAAAGACTGGGCCATAGAGTAAGACTCCATCTCAATCAATCAATTAATCGATCAATCAAAGAAGAAATAAATCCAATGTTAAGTGTGGGCTCATGTAAAACCTAGAGAGTCACTTGGTCTTTCCTGAATTCTTATAGCTTTCATTATTAAAAACTCTACATTTTACTACTCAACACAGAAGAGAGAAAATAATCTAAATTAAATGTAAATTACGTGTGTGTGTGTGTGTGTGTGTGTGTGTGTGTGTGTTTGTGTGTGTGTGGTGACTATTTAAATTACTAAAATATTTTATGACCAATGTTTTGTTCACCAAACATACTATCCTGAGAAGACAGCCAAAACTTCAGGTACATTTATGCTACCTGATAGGTAGCATAAGCATTTTTGCAGAAATTTTATTCAATTGTCATTTTAACATAAGTTTTCTAGTTGTATAAATGCTTTCTCATGCAAGAAGGCTGATGTTATGAAAATAGCTAAAAAGATATTAGAAAATATGTTTTTCTAATGGGACATTTCTGAAAAAATCTCCAATGATAAAAATTCTTATTTTACTAGAGAAGTTTTAAAACTGTTAAGTAAGTTATCAAAGATACAATAGTACTAAGCAAATCTAATCGAATTGATTGGATTGCTGTTCCAATTTCAGATTAATGACCGTCAGATCCACTTAGAGTAAAAAAAAAAATGTCATTGGAAGGCCTATGCACCTAATAATAGAACTGCATGTATCTTCAGGTACCAAAATCTGATATGACTAAATGCAGCAAGACTTTACTGCATTATACCAAAGCTCATTTTTACCAGGTAAAGAAATCTTTTGCTGATCCACTGACTGAGGACAATTAAACATTTTATTGTGTAAAAACCACCAATTGATCCTTCCCTTGCCATACACCCTGAAGCAAGACTTCAGGACCTTGAACCTTGGATTTATAATTTCTCAACTCAGAAGTGTGCCTCCAAACTTTCAGAATTTTATAGCCATTGGAGAACTTAAGGCAAAGCCAACCAGGATGGTTTCCCTTCAGAAGCAAATGGTAATCTTGATGTGGACAGCTTTTTTCACTAGATAAAAGATCAAGATACCTCTGCTTCTATGACACTCCTATCTTAGTTATTTTCTTCCTTATGGCTCTATAAAAATAGAAATAAAAAAGGGTTATCTTGTGTTAATTCGGGGGTATACTTGCATATTTAGAGCATTTTGCAGCCAACCTTATATATGGATAAATTTATGTTTTGATAAATGAAAGATGAAGAAAAAAATGTGGATGAGAAATTTTAATGAGATTCATTGTCTCATAATATAAGAAACAGAACATTGGCCCACTGTTCTTAAACTACTTTATAAAGTAAGGAGAATTTTTTAAACAGCATTGCCAGGAAGCTTTGACTATTCTGAGTGGGCATGACTTGTTAGGTCTCTTTTCTCATGGTTTAGGGTAAATTAGACAATAATTAGAAATTTATTTCCCATAATAGGCTCTATAGCAGATTTTACAGTAAAGGCTATGGATACAAAACAGAATTTAAATTCTTTTTTTTTTTTTTTTTTTGAGACGGAATCTCACTCTGTCACCAAGACTGGAGTGCAATGGTGTGATCCTGGCTCACTGCAAACTCTGTTTCCTGGGTTCAATCAATTTTCCTGCCTCAGCCTCCCCAGTAGCTGGGATTACAGGCACCTGCCACCATGCCTGGCTAAGTTTTTTGTATTTTTAGTAAATAAAGAGTTTTGCCATGTTGGCCAGGCTGGTCTGGAATTTCTGACCTCATGATCTACCCATCTTGGCCTCCCAGAGTGCTGGGATTACAGGCATGAGCCACTGCGCCCAGCAAATTTAAATTCTCTTATTAAAGTTGTGCTAAATAATTTAATTTCTTTAGATTATTTATTGGATAAAGAGAGGTATCTGTTTAGTTGCTAACACTTTTTGTAATATATCAGGTATTACAGTTGTAGATTAAAGAACAGACTGCTTGATTGAAATGAGCAAACCATTTATCTAGGTAATTATTGTGATCTATTTTATTTTAGTTGGTTTGGTTCATGGGGGCCCTGGTTAAAAAGTATACTCCAACCAGGCCTGGTGGCTCATGCCTGGAATCCCAGCCTCCCAGTCTGGGAGGCTGAGGCAGGCAGATCACTTGGGGTCGGGAGTTTGAGACCAGCCTGGCCAACATGATGAAAAAACGTCTCTACTAAAAATACAAAAAAAAATTAGCGGGTCTTGGTGGCGTGCACATGTAATCACAGCTACTGGGGAGGTTGAGGCAGGAGAACCACTTGAATCCAGAAGGTAGAGGTTGCAGTGACCCAAGATTGTACCACTGCACTCCAGCCTGAGGAAGGGAGAAAAACTTTGTCTTCTAAAGAAAATAAAATAAAAGCATACTCCAAACTCTTGGTACTATCTTCCTGATAGTGAAAATAATGGTCTTGCTGATACAATATATTATCTTAAAAGTTATAAATGTTTGCAGACAGTAATCTCTAGAATTTCAAATTTTTCTTCAACTGAAATGACAAAAACTCAAAGACTATAAGGACACCATAGCTGTAAATGACATGATAAGTATAGAAATGAAAAATAATAACTGTGATTGGCACTAGTGATTTGAGTTTTGGTTACACTTTTACCTGTTAGTACTTAACTAAAAATAGAATTTTTTTTTTTTGAAACAGAGTCTCAGTCTGTCTCCCTGGCTGGAGTTCAGTGGTGTGACTTCTGCTCACCGCAAACTCCGCCTCCCAGGTTTAAGAGATTCTCCTGTCTCAGCCAAATGTTAAGAATTGGACACTTTTCTGCTGTTCTTTGTGTAGCTGCTCGGCTCAAATTTTTAGCATCTCAGCCTTGGCCTCATCCTTTTCGATGCCATCCCCCAGCTTGTACATGCAACTGGCATTTGGCACAGGCCCAGAAATGACCCAGGTCACAGGCTTTCATGGAGTATTTACATTCCAGGTCCATGTCCTTGGGAAAGCCAGGGGCACCCTGCAGGAACATGGCACTGAGGTTGAAGCAGCTGGAGGCATAACCAGCATCACAGGCCCTTGTGTAGTAGTTCCTGGCCTTCCCCAGGTCAGGCTGGCCATCCTCATTAACCCATCCATCATGTGCCAGGCAAGCAATGTTGTGACATGCCGCTAAAGACTTCTTTCCAGGCTTGTCACACGCTATCAAAAAGCAACTGGCGGCAGCTTTCAGGTCCTGGGTCAGACCACCTTTTCCAGTCACATAGTAGATCCCCAGTTTGTAGCAGCTATTGCTGTGCTGGTTGTCTTCACAGTTAAACTTCAACACCTTGGCAGCCTCATCAAAATTCTTCTGGATCCCTTCCAAGTAGTCCACCAGATGATAGCAACTGTCCGGATCCTTCTTGTGGTAGGAATGGTAGTTGCACTCTACCTCCATGCTCTCCAAAAAGGACTTCAGCCCTTCCTTATTCTGGAAATCCACCAAGCCAGCCATGGTTCGCACTGGCCCAGAGACGGTCACGTGAGCCGGCGGCTAGAATAATTTTTAAGCAAAATTACTGAAAGCCATTATTTTGAACTGAGCTTGTACATTAGGCACAGTGTACAACAGAGCAGACAAAACAAAACAAAAAGGCCAGGCACGATGACTCATGCCTGTAATCCCAGCGCTTTGGGAGGTCAATGCAGGCAGATCATAAGGTCAAAAGATCGAGACCATCCTGCCCAACATGATGAAACCCCACCTCTACTAAAAATACAAAAACTAGGTGGGTGTGATGGCATGTGCCTGTAGTCCCAGCTACTCTCTGGAGGCTGAGGCAGGAGAATTGCTTGAACCAGGGAGGAGAAGGGTGAAGTGAGCTGAAATTGTGCCACTGCACTCCAGCCTGGCAACAGAGCAAGACATCATCTCAAAAAACAAAAAGAAAAACAAAAACAAAAGGGTCACTCATGCTGAATGTGCCATAATCGAACTGAAAATTTGAGAAAATAGGTAGATTCTAAAAACAACCAGGTTTTTTCCTTTTTGTTTTTTGGTAAACAGCAGATTTTAACACAAAAAGGTCTTCTCTGCTCTAATTTTTATTTTTAAAAAAAAAACCTGAAGTTCTTTCATCTGTTTTACAAAACCCACAGTTCTGCTGTTTCCCAGTGGAATTTGAGATGGAACAAGTACATTTATCCTAGTTATAGTCTGATATCAATGTCGAAAATTTTGGTCTTTCTCAGGCATGGATGCTTTAGAATGACTGAAATAGGAAAATTGTTAAATTAAGTTTAGCCTAAGCTACCTCGTTTTAAGTTTAATTACTGTTAGTATTTTTTGTACACAGTAAACTAAAACCTAAATGAATGTGTAAACAGACTATAAACATTCTTGTACTAATCATTTTTTGCCAATCAAATGAATTCAACTATTCAAACTATATTCAAATAAAAAGACTCTGAGCTGTCATCAATCTGGCTGTTTCTGTGCTTCATCCCAGTTTCCGTATGTCACTTTGCTTTTTCTGTCCATACATCTTCCAATGTGTGGCCGTGCTGGAGTCTCTATGAGCCTACTCGGCATCCAAAAGTTGCTAGATTGGCTAATTACTCTTTGCTGAATTAAATTCTGCTAAATTTAATTTCTCTAACTTTTTAAATAAAAAAATAAAATAAAAAAATCTGAGCTGCCATCAATCTGGCTGTATAGTTTCTCTTTTTTAATAAAAAAAATAAAATCTGAGCTGTCATCAACCTGGCTGTTTAATTTCTCTAACTTTTTAAATAAATAAATAAAATAAAATACAAAAATCTGAGCTGTCACCAATCTGGCTGTTTCTATGTTTCATCCCAGCTTCTGTATGTCACTTTGCTTTCTCTGTCCATACATCTTCCAACGTGTGGCCATGCTGGAGTCTCTTTGAGCCTACTCTGGATTCAAAAGCTGCTAGATTAGCAAATTACTCTTTGCTCAATTAAACTCTGCTAAATTTAATTTCTCTCTCTCTTTTTTTAACTGTTTTAAATTTTTTTATGATAAAAAATAATATGTTGTTGGGCTTTGACTTTATAAACTCATCCCTCAGCCATTTTCCCACATTATTTCATGTGCTTTCAAAATGCTTCTGCAATATTTTTAAAGACAGGGTTTCACTCTGTCACCCACGCTAAAGTGCAGCAATATGACTGATCCCAGCTCACTGCGGCCTCAACCTCTTGAAGTCAAGTAATCTTTCAGTCTCACCTTGAGAAGCTGGGATTACAGGCATGCGCTGCCATGCCCAGCTGATTTATTTATTTATTTTGTGTGTGTCCGTGTGTGTGTGTGTGTGTGTGTGTGTGTGTGTGTGTGTAAACAGTGTCTCATCATGTTGCACAGGTTACCCTTGAACTCTTCAGCTCAAGTGATTGCCTTGTCTCAGCCTCCCAAAGTGCCAGGATTACAGGTGTGAAGCACTTCATTCTTCTTCTTCTTCCTTTTTTTTTTTTGAGAGTCTCACACTGTCTTCCAGGCTGGAGTGCAGTGTAACTATCTCAGCTCAGTGCAACCTCTGCTTCCTGGTTTCCAGCAATTCTCCCACCTCAACCTCCTAAGTAACTGGAATTACAGGCATGCACCACTACACCCAGCTAATTTTTGTATGTTTAGTAGAGACGGGTTTTTACCATGTTGGCCAGGCTGGTCTCAATCTCTTCACTTCAAGTTATCTGCCTGCCTCAGACTCCCAAAGCACTTGGATTACAGGTGTGAGCCACTACGCCTGGTCTGCTTCTGTAATTTTTAAAGGGAAATAACTTTCAATGTTAAATAGTGCTATATAGTCCCAAATCTAGAAGGAATCCAATTTCTATTGTAAACGTGTCACTTTCCAAGACCTTAGAGTTCTAGGGCAGCTAATTGAGTGGTGTGGTCATGAAGGTATGTGAGCTATAAAGTAAAAGAGAGATGATAATGAGTCTCAGGTTTCTCCTTGCAGAGAGCCTATAAATGGATGTGTAATAGAGAGGTTTATTACCTGGATTCCTTTCCCAGGAAAGGCATATTGATTAGGGCCCTGGAAGGGGAATGCAACCCTTACGGAGAGCCTATAAATGGACGCATGAGGGGTGTCCGTCTCTGTGGTTGAGATAAGGTTGTAAAAGTCTTTCTTCTCCCACTGCTCCTCCAGGCCTGCATGGAGGCCCCCACCTCTTGCAGTTTTTGTGGTCAGTCTGGTTGTCCTGTATCATATCCTGTTCCCTCTTTAGCTGTGAGCCCAATATGTTCTTCCTGATAATCATTAGCTTATGTTTAACCTACTATCTTGCTAAGGTGTATGATTTCTATGCTGACACACAGAAAGTTATCTTTACATTGTTCTGCTTTTATAATACTACATTGTGATTTTTGTGCATCAGTTTTTGCAAATGTATTCTTTTCATACATATATATATTTCAATAGAGATGGGGTTTCACCATGTTGGTCAAGAGGCTGGTCTCGAACTCCGACCTCATGATCCACCTGCCTCTGCCTCCCAAAGTGTTGAGATTACAGGCATGAGCCACCGTGTGGGGCTGGCTGCCCAATTCTATTAGTCTGTTTTCACAGTGCTATAAAAACTACCTGAGAATAGGCAATTTATTTAAAGAAATGTTTAATTAACTCTCAGTTCTGCATCGCTGAGGAGTCTTCAAGATACTTCCAATCATGGGAGAAGGTAAAAAGGAAGCAAGGCACTTCTTACATGGTGGTGTAAGAGAGAACGAGGGCAGAAGTGTCACACTTTTAAACCCTTAGATCTCATGGGAACTTACTATCACAAGAACAGAATGAAGAAAATTTGCCCATCTGGTACAGGTTTCTTCAATGACAAATGGGAATTACAATTCAAGACGCATTTTGGGTGGGAACACAGAGACAAACCACATCACCACTTAAAGGATCCACAGCCAGGAAGGTCAAAAAATCAAAAATTTAGAAATAATTGTTATTGGTTGGGCATGGTGGCTAACGCATGTAATCCCAGCACTTTGGGAGGCCAAGGTGGGCGGATCATCAGCCATCATGGTGAAACCTCATCTCTACTAAAAACAGCAACAACAAAAATTAGCCAAGCGTGGTGGCAGGTGAGTTCAGCTACTCAAAAGGCTGAAGCAGGAGAATTGCTTGCACCTGGGAGGCTGAGGTTGCAGTGAGCGGAGATTGCGCCACTGCACTCCAGGCTAGGCGACATAGCAAGACTCTGTCTCAAAAACAAACAAACAAACAAACAAACAAACAAAAACAGGAAAAAGTACAAAGTATAAGATAATTAAGGAGCTCAAAGTTTAGACAAACAAAAACTTTCGTTTACAAGAACTGTAAAGGTGATTAGAAAGAAGGTGAGAGAAGAATAATAAAATAGAGGGGGGCAAATTTAGATTCTAGATCAGAGAATGTTTTTCCCTGAAGTCAGCATGTTCTTAAGAGAGACAGAAAATTGTGTTGTATGTTGGCTCAGACTGAGGGTAGCTCAAAGTTCAGGAGCCCTGAGGAAGGAGGGAAACTTAAGAAAAGTTTGGTTAAGAAATATTTGGTTTTGGGGCTGGGCGTGGTGACTTACATCTGTAATACCTGCACTTTGGGAGGCTGAGGCAGGCAGATCAGGAGGTAAAGAGATTGAGATCATCCTGACTTATATGGTAAAACCCTGTCTCTACTAAAAATACGAAAATTAGCTGGGTGTGGTGGCGCACACCTGTAGTCCCAGCTACTCTGGAGGCTTAGCAGGGAGAATCACTTAAACCCAGGAGGCAGTGGTTGCAGTGAGTTGAGATTGCACCACTGCACTCCAGCCTAGGCAACAAAGCAAGACTCCATTTCTAAAAAAAAAAAAAAAAAAAAAGAAGAAGATGAAGTATTTGGTTTCGACCACTGAAGACAAATTATTCAGCTGATGTTTTGGGAAACAGAAATTTTTAGAGTCAGTGTCTGGCTGTGTGATAAGAAAATAGAGTATGTCTAAGACATAATGAGAAGTGTTTCTTTCCATGAAGCTCTTCCTGGAGAACCCAAGGGATGGAGAATCTTATTAATCACAGCTATTTAACAGGATTATCTATGTGCTCTCTTTTTTCACCTTTTTCCTTTGTCCTATTCATCTCTTGCATTTGGCTGTTTCTCTGTTGTATGTTTTATAATAAACAGTTAAACATAGTGAAGTGTTTTGCTGATATCTGTAAGTCCCAGGTTCAAGTGATTCTTCTTCCTCAGCCTCCCAAGTAGCTGGGATTACAGGCACGTGTCACCACCCCCAGCCCACTTTCTGTTTCTATGAGTGTGACTACTTAAGATATTTCATATAACTTGAGTTCAATAGTATCCATCATTTCGTTACCAGCGTATTTCAACAGGCATGATATTCTCATAGTTTATCTTAGACTATCACAAGACTTCTAAAAGCTGAGTAACATTTTTTGTACGTGTATGTCACATTTTTTGATATGTTCATTAATCAAGAAACATCTTGGCAACAAAAGCCAAAATAGACAAATGGAACCTATTCAAACTCCACAGCTTCTGCACAGCAAAAGAAACAGTCATTAGGGTGAATCGGCAATCAACAGAATGGGAAAAAATTTTTGCAATCTACCCATCTGACAAAGGGCTGATATCCAGAATCTACAAAGAACTAAAACAGATTTACAAGAAAAAAAACAAACAAGCCTGTTCAAAAGTGTGCAAAGGACATGAACAGACACTTTACAAAAGAAGACATACATGAGGCCAACAAACATATGAAAAATGCTCATCATCACTGGTCATTAGAGAAATGCAAATCAAAACTACATTGAGATACCACCTCACGCCAGTTAGAATGGTGATCATTAAAAAATCTGGAGACAACAGATACTGGAGAGGATGTGGAGAAATAGGAATACTTTTACACTGTTGGTGGGAGTGTAAATTAGTTCAACCATTGTGGAAGACAGTGTGGTGGTTCCTCAAGGACCTAGACATAGAAATTCCATTTGACCCAGCAATCCCATTACTGGGTATATATCCAAAGGATTATAAATTGTTCTACTATAAAAACACATGCACACGAATGTTCATTGCAGCACTGTTTACAATAGCCAAGGCCTCTAACCAACCCAAATGCCCATCGATGATAGACTGGACAGGGAAAATGTGGCATATATACACCATGGAATATTATGCAGCTATCAAAAATAATGAGTTCGTGTCCTTTGTAGGGACATGGATGAACCTGGAAACCATCATTCTCAGCAAACTGACACAAGAACAGAAAATCAAACACCACATGTTCTCACTCATAAGTGGTGTTGAACAATGAGAACACATGGACACAGGCAGGGGAGCATCACACACTGGGGTCTGCCGGGGAGGAAGTAGGGGAGGGACAGTGGGGGGTGGGGAGTTGGGGAGAGATAGCATTGGGAGAAATGCCAGATACAAGTGATGGGGAGGAAGCAGCACATCACACTGCATGTGTGTACCTATGCAACAATCTTGCATGTTCTTCACATGTACCCCCAAACCTAAAATGCAATAAAAAAATTAAGAAAAAAAAAGAAAAGAAGAGTAATAAATGATAGCCTCCCTCCCCACCCCCCAAAAAAAGAAAGAAATATCTGGGTTGGTTCAGCCATTTGGCTTTTGCGAATATTGCTACAACAAACATTTATGTTCAAATTTGTTTCCAGGGTTCTGTGTTGTATAATTTGGAGATAGATTCATAAACGGAATTGCTGTATTATGTGATAATTTTTTTAAATTATTCAACAAACAATATTTTTCATGATAGTTGCATGCTTTTTTTCTATTAACAATTTACATAGGCTTTATTTACATCATCAATAAATTTTGTGTTGTTAAAAATATAATACTGACTTCTAATTTGTGTAAGGTAATTTAGTTTCGCATTGTGATTTTGTTTTGCATTTTTCTGCACATTAATAAGTTTGTGCAAACTTTGAAATGCTTTTTCCCATTTGTGTGTGTGTAGATACACACACACACACACACACACACACACACACACACACACAATATCTCTTGCTCTGTCACCAGGCTGGAGTGCAATGGCTCTATCTTGGCTCACTGCAACTTCTGCCTCCAGGTTCAAGTGATTCTTTCTGCCTCAGCCTCCTGAGTAGTTGGGACTACAGGTGTGTTCCACCTTGCCCAGCTAATATTTGTATTTTTTGTTTGTTTGTTTTTCTTGAGATGAAATTTCACTCTTGTTGCCCAGAGTACAGTGCAATGTCATGATCTCAACTCACCTCAACCTCCGCCTCCTGGGTTCAAGTGATTTTCCTGCCTAATCCTCTCAAGTAGCTGGGATTACAAGCATGTACCACCATGCCTGGATATAATATTTGTATTTTTAGTAGAGACAGGGTTTCATCATGTTGGCCAGAATGATCTCCATCTCTTGATCTCATAGATCCATCCCCTTGACCTCCCAAAGTGCTGGGATTACAGGCGTGAGCCACAGTGCCTGACCTGTATATCTTTTGATGAAAATTCAGTTTAGTCATTTGTTCATTTCTGAATCAAGTTATGAAATTATTGTTGTCCAGTTCTAGAAGTTGTTTATGTATTCTCAATATTAACTCTTAACACATGTAATTTTCAAAATCATCATTCAGTTATTGGGGGCATTGTCCCTCTAATAAATGTTTTATTAGATGTGCAAAATACTTGAAGTTTAGTGTAGTTAAATTTTTTTGTTCTTCTTTTGGTTGCTCATGCATTCAATGCCATGTCTAAGAAAACAGTCATAAAAATTTATTAGATATATTTTTTAAGGCTAAGTATTTTCTTTAAAATATTTTTTGCATATGGTGCAAGAAAATTATCCAGCTTCATTTTTTCAGTGTAGATATTCAATTTTCAACATCATTTGTTGAAGAGATAATATTTTCTTCATTGTGGGCTCATGGCAACCTTGTGAGAGATTATTGGCTTATATAGAGAAGGGTTCATTTCTCACCGCTCTATTCTGTTGCATCATCCCTTTATCTGTCTTTGTTTCAGTACCACATACTTTTTGTTACTGTAGCTTTTTATTATATTTTGAAACCACATAGTATGTTCTTTCTCATTCATGTTTGGCCATAATTCATAATAAAATTTGAAAATTTTAAATATTTTAGTTAAAATGTACCTTTAAAATATAATACAAATTATATTAAATTTGTTCACTACTCTGGTTATCGTCATCTTAACAAAATTAAATTATTTTACCTTTGAGCAAAAAGATGTTGAAGAATGTGTTTATTTCCTTATATTTTTTTATTTGCCAGTTCTACTTTTGATTTCTATTTTTAGTTTCATTCAGTTTTGATCAGAAAACATACAGTGAGGTTGGGTGTGGTGGCTCCCTGCACTTTGGGAGGTAGAGGCAGCTGGATCACTAAGGTCGAGAGTTTGAGACCAGCCTGACCAACATGGAGAAATCCCATCTCTACTAAAAATACAAAATTAGCCAGGTATGGTGGCATACACCTGTAATCCCAGATACTCAGGAGGCTGAGGGAGGAGAATCACTTGAACAGAGAGAAATGTTGCAGTGAGCTGATATCATGCCATTGCACTCCAGCCTTGGCAACAAGAGAGAAACTGCATCTCAAAAAAAGAAAGAAAAAAAGTAAAGAAAACATGCACTGTATAATTTTGCTTTTATTAAATTTATTTTTGTTTGTTTTATTTCAAGACAGGGTCTTAGAGCAGTGACACAGTATTGGCTCACTGCTGCCTTAAGCTTGTGGCCTCAAGTGATCCTTTCATCTTAGCTTCCTGAGTAGCTGGCACTACAGACATGCCCCACCATGCCCAGCTAAGTTTTAGTTATTTGTGTAGACAAGATCTCACTGTGATGGACAGGCTTGTATCAAACTCCATACTCTAAATGAATCTGTAATCTTCGCCATCTGAAGAGTTGAATAAACAGGTGTAAACCACTGCACCTGACTGGTCTTTTAAACTTAATACTCCTTGTTTTGTATTCCAACAGAACACACCAGGTGCAAATAATAGTATTATATATCCTTTTGCTTTTGACTGGACAATTCTGTACATGTCTTTTTAGACGACTTGGTTTATAATATGGTGTAGGTGTTTGTGCCCTCCAAATTTCATGTTGAAATTTGATCTCCAGTGTTGGATGTGGGGATTAGAGGTGTTTGAGTCATGGGGACAGATCTCTCATGAATGACTTGGCATTATTACCTTGGTAATTGTAGAGTTCTTACTCTATGAATTCACATGAGTGCTGATTGTTTAAAAGAACCAGGCTTCTCTAATTCACACTTGCTTCATCTCTCAACATGTGAAATATCTGGTTTTTCCCTTCCTTCCACTATGATTGTAAGCCCACCAGAAGCAGATGCTGGCATATATGTCTTGTACAGTCCACTGAAGTGTAATCCAAATCAATCTTTTTCTTTATAAAATACCCCATCTCAGATTTTTAAAATACCAGTGCAAAATGAATTTCTACAGTCCATAATTTTATTAAGGTTTTGTATTTTTCTTGATCTTTTATCTTAATTTTATTGTTCATTACTGAAAGTGAGGTCCTGATGTCTACAATTTTATGTTGCTGTGTTCTTTCTTTCTTTATTTCTATTAATATTTGCTTAACGTATTTTGGAGCCCTGATATTATATATGCATATACACATAGATTTATATAATAGTTACAGATTCCTAGTGAACAGTCTCATTTTCACAGTATAATATCAATCTTTGTCTTGTGCTAGTAGTTGACTCATTTTCGTGTGTGTATCTATACAGCTCTTTCCTTGTTCTGCATTGGAGATTTCATAAAACATCTTAACTTCAGTCGCATACAAACATTTCTTCTCATTATATCTATCTTCAACTTTTTATTGATGTTGCTTACTGTATCTTTTTATGTGGTATATTTCTTAACAGATGTTTATGAATATTTTTATATTTTATTTTTTGAGACATCACCTCTCTCTGTTGCCCAGACTGCAGTGCAATGGTTTAATCTCCACTCACTGCAACCTTTGCCTCCTGGGTTCAAGCAATTCTCCTGCTTCAGTCTCCTGAGCAGCTGGGACCCCAGGCACTCATGCCCACCACTACGTTGGGCTAATTTTTGTATTTTTGTAGAGATGGGGTTTCACCATGTTGGCCAGGTTGGTCTTAAACTTCTGACCTCAGGTGATCCACCCACCTTCACCTCCCAGTGTGCTGGGATTACAGATGTGAGCTACTGAGCCTGGCTCATTTATGCTTTTATCTTTCAATTTTTTTTT
>NW_016108287.1:44442-69151 GCF_001604975.1 Cebus imitator
TTTTTGAGAAGGAGCCTTACTCTGTTGCCCAGGATGAAGTGCAGTGGCACAATATTGGCTCTCTGCAACCTCCGCCTCCTGGGTTCAAGCAGTTCTTCTGTCTCAGCCTCCCAAGTAGCTGGGGTTACAAGCACACTCTATCACACCTGGCTAATTGTTTTGTATTTTTCATAGAGACGGCATTTTATCATGTTGGCCCGGCTGGTTTTAGTTTTAAATTCCTGACCTCAAATGATCTTCGAAATCCCAAACTAAAGCAACTTCCTTTCTTTTCTACTAGCCTGTGGTCCCATCTCCAATGAATACCCTTCCCCTGGTGAAGAAAAGAGAAGGGGCTTTTGAGATGGTTTCACCTCCCAGTGTCAAGCAAGTTTTCCCACCCTAAGCACACACCATCACTGGGGTCTCATCTCGCCTCATCTCTGGGGCTCTGCTGGGACTTCCTGAAATGGAGCAGGGTCTAGATCCAACCAGCGGCCTGGTGACTGCCTCCCTATCCAGGCAAGCCCCCAACCCCTTGAAGTCTCAGCTTTGTGCCAGCTCAGAACTCTTTGGGAAAGAAAGAAATTCTGTTGATGAAAGTGACATTGCTGCATCTCTTATTGGTGATTAATAAGGGAAATCTTGGTGCTGTCTGTGGAATGAGCCCTTGATGGGTACTGGGGTTTCCAACTCAGCCAGGAACCAATAAAGAAGAGAGACATGGGGAAGTTTGATAGACATAAATGAAAAAGACACACATAAGAAATAGAAAAGAGGGGGTTCGACCTGGGGTGAAGAAAGAGGCCAGAAGCCCAGAAAGAGACAGGCAGAAAAGGCAGACGTATGAGAGAGAAGGACAAAAACCAAAGACATAGAAAAGGTGCAGAGGAGGGGTAGAAATCAGAGGGGCAGAGCAGCCAGGCAGGGGAAAGAGAAGAGAGCTCTGACTTACAAGCACCTGGGAGGCTTTCTGCTGACCTCCCTCTCTGTGTTGAGCCATCAAGACCTGAAGGCCAGCAGAGCCTCAGGGTGGTGCTGCTCTGAGTTTGGGAAAGGCTCCAACAAGGCATTGGAGCTCAATCTCAGGAGGTTCTTTTTCGACTCCCACCAGCCCTGCTTTAGTTCTGACCAGGGTCCTCTTCTTCCCAGACAATGTTCAATCTCACCACGGCCGCAGGGCCCCAGGCCACCCTGAGCTGGGAGCACAGGAAAGAGAGGTGGGTAAAGTTGGGCCCCAGGACAGGGTTGGGTGGAGGTGAGTCCAGGGCCAGCCATCCCAAGGACAGTAGGAACACACACTGGTCCTGGTGTCCACAGTGTCCACACAGGCTCCGCACCTTGCAGCTCCAGTGTCTGGAATTGCAACAGGAAGTGGAGAGGATCCCACCACACTCCAGGGCTCATGATTGGAACTAAGAGACCATGAGGACCATGAGTTTTCATCTCTTCTCTTGTCTCTGGAGAAAAAACACCTCCCCCCTCCCACACCTGTGCCCCTGCCCTCGCCAGGCCACCTTATTGTGTGGGTTAGTTCTGCCACAGTGGAAAGGAGCTCCCCAGTTTCAGATTTTGCAAAGATGACAGATCAGGCCACTGGCTCTTCCCTAGGGCAGGAGACTTACTGTAGCAAAGGTTCTGAGCGCCAGGCTCCCCTTGCCTTTGTGCCTTAAACATTCTCTGCAGCCCGCCTTCTCCACTTGCGCACATCGCATGCCTGGAGGCCCTTGCAGGTGCCAAGGCTGTTTCTCTCTAACCCGTGCCTCATCCTTGCCTTCTGCTTGCCCCCCCCCACCATTGGTTTGAGCCTGAATCATCTCTCCAGGGGCTAGTCAGCACTAGGAGCCCTTTGTTCTGACTATGTGGGTTTATTTAGTGCACGTCATTGCCACCAGTGCCAGTGGCTTCTGTCTTGGAGCTGGTGGTGCACGAGGACCAAGGAGAGATACCTGCTAGCTCTGACCATTCCTGCAGGTGATGCCTCATTAGGGCTGCTGTGTGGTGGGTTCCCCACTTGTGTCCACCTGGCAACCTGCAAACTGATCGTGTGCCCATTTGCCCCCTGGACCATGGATGCTCCGCCTTAGGTCAGCCTCATGCCACCAGCTGGCCTACCTGGTTGATCTTGCAGAGGTCTGTCCACATACTGGTGCTGTCACAGGCCTCTTCAAACTTGAGCACCTCTTAAGATTCGTGTGGGATTTCTTGAAGCTGGGGTAGAAGACGATGCGCGGCACCCTGATGCAGGTGGCCCTGCTGATGGCATTGCTGCCCTCGCGTCGGCAGCCGCTAAGGGTCCGGCTTCCCTGACTTACCCTTCTTTATGAGTACCCCCAAAGGACTGGGAGGACTGGGTCCCTGAAAGGCCGGAGCTGGGAAATCATTTTGTCGGTGACGTCCGCCTTCCCCTGGGGGCCCAGCACCAGCGTGGAGGGCGGCGGCGCATTGCTCTGCTTGCTCAGAGCATCTGGCCACCCGCTGGCCACCGGCCCTGCACCAGGTAAGGGTGGCACACCACGCATCAGGTGGCCCGCATCTCATGGTGGGAAATCCTGGGGTGGAATGAAGGACTGCTGGGGCGCCAGGTAAAGCCCGCCTACTGAGAGCATCTGCTTCCACCTTTCTTGCTCTCGCAGTTTCAGAGACCCACCTTTCCCCAGGATGGGCAGGACCTTCAATCCTTTCACACCTCTGCCCCTTTCTCACAAAGCTCCAGGCAGGCTGCTTTCTTCTGGGGCCCTTTTCCTTCACCTTCCTCTGATCCAGCCCCTTATCTCTGCCTCTAGACCAGGGAGAAACGGGGATCCTAAGAAAGTGGGCAACCTCACGTTTTTTCTTCATACTGACAGGTACAAATAAGTCCCTGGGTCATGGTCCCCTTCTCCAGCCTCCAGGAGGAAGGGTGGATCTCATCCGGCCCCTCAGCTCCTTCTTCCACATCTCCCAGACTCCACAGCAGCCCCCTAACTCTTCTTTCCATCAGGCTGTGGGAGGATCTCCCTTTCCTCGGGTTCAGTAGAGTCTTTAGGCTACATAAACCGAAGCATGCGTGCTTCCATCAAAGTATTTGTCACATAATCTAAAGCCCAGCTCGTGCTGCTCCACTGCTCCTCCTTAGCCCTTTTTTATCCAGCCCACCAGGGAGCCAGGAGTTTGAGACTAGTCTGGGCAACATTGTGAGACCCCCTTCTCTACAGAATATAAAAAAGTTGGTCAGATGTGGTGATGTGTGCCTACAGTCCCAGCTACTCTGGAGGCTGGGGTGGGAAGATTGCTTGAGCTCGGGAGGTGGAGACTGCAGTGATCCATGGTTGCTCCACTGCACTCTAGTCTGGGTGACAGAGCAAGACCTTGTTTCCAAAAAAGAATGACACCCAACCTCTCTTCTCCTGAAAAGCCCACCTCAGGGTCACACTCACTCCCCATTGACGCACCAGGATGGTCCAAATGAATCTCTGGTCTTCCACATGCAAGGCTGTGCACTTTGGGAGGCTGAGATGGGAGGATCCCTTGGACCCAGGCATTCAAGTTCAGCCTGGGTAACAGCAGTAAACCTTTGCTCTACAAAGTAATAGCCCATCGTGGTGGCACAGGCCTATAGTTCCACCTATTGCAGAGGTTGAAGTCGGAGGATCAATTGCACTCAGCTCTAGGCTGCAGTGAGCTGTGATCACACCACTGCATTCCAGCCTGGAAAAGAGAGAAAGACTGTGTTTCTAAATATATAAATAAAAATAAAGACCCTACTTGCCAATTATAACTGGTGGTTTTAACTAAACTGCCTACCCTCAGAGCCTTGAGTACCCTACTGTGGGAAAAGCGTGGTTATGAGTATTAAATGAGTTATAATACAGCAAAGCTCTGGGTTCAGTATTCAACCATTATTATGCACCTTGTAAATAGTAGCTACTATACCTACACAAACAAACACGGTCCACTGGAGGGTTTGAGGCTCCCATGCACAAATCCAATCCATCATTGAGATTATGATTTGCACAGTTGGAACCAACCGACAGCAGGGCTTTACTCTCATACCTCGTGTTGGAGCATGTGCAGGAACATGAATCTCATCCTGTACTTCCTCAAGGGTATGATTGTGACATACACTTTTGCTGAATACCTGAGTAATTTTATTTCCCTGAATGGGCACAGACCACAAATGGGACTGAAATATACTTGGGCAAAACACCTCGGTGATGCCATGCTCCTTGCTTGGCTCTGCCCTTGGAGTGGATTATAACATATTTTCGCCAATTACCTAGTTGGTGTGACCATCCTCTACTGCCTGGACCCTGCTTAAAGGGAGAATATATGTGATATATCTACGAGCCAATAATTTAGGTGACATGTATCTCCTCTGCTACCTGGGTCCTGCTTCCAGTAAAGATTCTTACATATTGCTGGGCCCTGCACCCAAATTATGTGACTCCCCAGCTAAAGCCCCGCCCACAGAGGGCACTATAACACATCTCTGGGCCTACCATTTAGGTGATGTGATGTGACTATTCTCTTTTGTCTAGACACGGCCCACATGGGCCATTGTGATGTATCATTAAGCACAGCACCCAGTTGATATGACTTTCCTGCCAGGGCCCTGCTGAAAAGATGGATGTTGACGTATCCCTGGCCCAGAGCCCAGGTTATGTGGCTCTCCTGCCTGGTCCCTGCCAACAGGTGAGATTGTACCATATACCTAAGACCAACTCACAGGTATAATAATTACTCTTGTACTTGGGCTCAGTAACAGAATAGATTTGGACTCTTATACATAGGCTTAGGACAATGGGTAAGGTCCTGTGTCTCCTACTTGTAGAAAAGTCACAGAAGATTATGACACTTATGCATACAGTATAAAGCCCTTGAGTTACATAGTGTCATGACAGGCCCAGCACACAGATGAGATGATGGCTCTCATAAGCACATGCAGCTGACAATTAGAATTGTCAACCTCATATATGTGCTCCGCCCACTTTTGAGGTTCTGAATCTCACACCTGGAGGCATTCAAAAGTTTAATTTGCAAGTCTCATATGTGAATCTGAACCCAAGGTAGGATGGTGAATCTCAAAACAAAATTCATCACACCTTTGATGCTGTGATTACGTTACTGCCACACTATTCACAAAAGCAGTGGCACTCTCATGCGTGGATCCTGTCCACCACTGGGATTGTAATCTGAGGACCTGGAGGCAACTCACTTGGCTTTTACACCTGGAGCCAGGAAATATGCGGGATTGTGGATCTCATCCCTGGACCGCTTTGCAAGTTTGATTGTTACATATAATTCTGTCTAGCTGCCTGATTGATTTTACTCTCTTGCCTGGGCCCAGGGAATTGTTGGTTTGGTGCCATCTATCTGAGCCAAGAAACTAGATCATGTGATATATCTGCCTGGGCCCTGCCCATAGGGCACATTGGGCAAATCAATTGGCTCACCCCCTAGGGGATGTGGACTTTCCAGCCTTGGCCCTGTCTCCTGTAGGGATTGTGATATATCACTGGGTCCATCATCTTAGTTACATGACTCTCCTCTCCTGCCTGGGCCTTGCTACCCTTTGGCATTGTGATGTATCCCTGAGCCCAGCATCCAGGCACAATCTCCCTTGCTGCCTGGGCCTTGCCTACAGTAGGCATTGTGACATATCACTGGGCCTAGCATCCAGATGATGTGACTCTCCTTTAAGAACCCTGCTAGCAGAAGAAATCATGATATGTTTTAGACCTGACATCCATGTGATGTGACTCTACTGCCCTGGACATGCCCACAGGTGGGACTGTGACATATAACTAGTCACAACTTACAGGTATGCTGATGACTCTCATACGTGAACCCCGCCAATGAAGGAGATTTTGACCTTCTAGACAGGCTTAGAAAAACAAGTAATGTCCTCAGTAATGTGACTATACTCTTCTTTCTCACCCATTGCCAGCCAACAGGTTTGGGTCTATTTGCACATTTGGACCCGACCCACAGCAGGAGTTTACTCTCATACCTCATGTCATTATGACATTTCTTTGGGCCAATTCCCTAGGTGATGTGACTCTCTTCTCCTGCCTAGGTTCATCCTCTTGGGTCAATTTTAATATATCACTGAGTCACAAACCCAGGCGATGTGGCTCTTCCGCCTGGGGCCTGCTTACAGAGGGCATTGTGACATATTTCTGAGACCATGAACTAGGTAATGTGACCCTCCTCTTTTGCATTGGCCTTGTCCACAGAAAGAATTGTGACATAGTGCTGAGGCCTGCACACAGGTTATTTGATTTTACTGTCAGGGTCCTGTCCACATAGAAGTTATTGACAGTTTCCTAACCCAGCATTAACGTGATTTGACTCTTGCCTGGTTCCTGCCCACAGGTGATGTATACTTAGGCACAGCTCAAATTATAATGGCTATCATACATGGACCAAACTAATAGGAAAGATTTTGACTCTGAACTAGGCTAAGGCAATGGGTAAAGTTCTAAGTCTCTTATTGGTAAAAAGGTCAAATAGGATTAAGATACTTATACATATCATATGAATCCCTTGGGTAATACAGAGAATATAATAATAAAGGCAAGCTCACAAGTGAAATTGTGATTGTATAAGAACACACAGCTGACAATTAACATTGTCACCCTCACACGTAGACAGAGCCCACTGTTGAGGTCCTGAATCTCAAATGCATATGCAGTCCACAGTTGGAATTGTGACTATCATACATAAATCCAAGCACAGATGGGATGGTTACTCATTTCCAGACCAAGCTTACGGGCACCCTGATGACCCTGTACCTAGCCAATAGGAGAGATATTGGCTGTCATATCTAGGCCAAGGGCAACTGAGAAGATATTGGGTCTATATCAGCATGAAAGTCTCAGAGAAGACTGTGACTCTCACACATACTGTATAAAGCTTCCAAGTAGTACAGAGAGTGTCATAACAGGGCCCAAGATTCAGGATTACCAGGACACTGCTGACAGGTGGAGTTGAAGCTCTCATGCATGGATCCAGTCCAGCATTGAGTCACAGACTTGGCCTCAACTTACAGAAAGAGTGGACTCATATGTGCAGCTGGAATGTGTATGGGAGTGTGAATCTCATTCCAGAACCACCCCCAGAGTGTGTTTGTTACATATCCAATTACCCAGCACCTGACTTACTCTTCTTCCTGGGCCTAGCCCACAGTTAGGACTATGACATATACCTGGACCAAGCACTTAGGTGATGTGACAGACTTTCTCGAGCCCTGCCCATAAGGGGGATTATGACATACCTCTGGGATAATCAATTAGGAATGAAATTTACCTTTTCTTCCTGGAACATATCCACAGGCAGCATTGTAACATATTGTTGGGCCTTTCACATGGGTAATGTGACCCTCCCTTTCTCTTTTTGCTGTGCCCCAAGAGGGGATTGTGACATATCACTGGGCCCATTATCTAGGTGATAGGACTCTTTCCTCCTGACTGGGCTCTGCTTACAAGGGGGATTGTGACAAACTGCTGGGCCCAGCACCTAGGTGATGTAACTCTCTCATCCTGCTTGGGCCTTGCCCACAGAAAAGATTCAGACATATCAATGGGCCAAGCAGCCACATGATGCTACTCACCTGCCTGTGTTCTGCCTGCAGTGGGCATGGAGACATAGTCCTGGTCCAGAACCAAGATGATATGACTCACCTTCCTGCCTCCTGCCCACTGGTGGGATGGTTACATATACTTAGGCTCAGTTCCCAGGCATAATAATAACAACTCTCATACAGGAACCCAGACAATAAGAGAGATTCTTACTCTTATAGTTAGGCTTATAACAGATATGCTTCTGTTTATCCTACTTGTAGAGAAGTCACAGAAAATTAGGGAACTCACGCATATCCTATAGAGCCCTGGGGTGGTACAGAGATGTTGTAACAGGCCAGGACACACATGAGATTGTGACTCTCATAGCACACTCAGCCAACAGCTAGGACTGTTACCCTCACACATGAAGACAGCCCAGTCCTGAGGTTCTGAATCTCATTCCTGGTGGCAGTCAAAAGTTGGAATGGTGATTCTGATACATGGATTTGATTGACAAGTAAAATAATAACTCCTGGACAAAACTTCAGCACTCCTGATAGGCTGTGACTGTCCTACCAAAACACTGTGTTCAGGTGGAGCTGAGGCTGTCGTGTATGGATCCTGTCCACTGTTGAGATCATGAATTGCATGCACAGATGCTGCTCACAGGAGGTGTTGAGTTCCATACCTGCAGCTAGGACACATGCAGGATTAGAGATTTTATTCCAGGATCTTCCTGCAGGTACAATTTTGACATATACTTTTGTCTAGCATGTGAATAATTTTACTTTCCTGCCTGGGTCCAGTCTGCAGTTGGGATTGTCACATATACTTGGGGTGAGTCCATAGGTGATGCAATGCTTCTGCCTGGGCCCTGCTTACAGGAAAGATTGTGATATTTGGCTGGACTCATCATCTAGGTAATGTGACTCTCCTTTTCTTCCTGTGCCCTGTCCCCAGTGAAGATTGTGACAAATCCCTGAGCCAGTGAGCTGTGTACTATGACTCTTCTTTCTTTTTTGGCCCTGCTAACAGGGAACCAAGTACTCAGATGATGTGACTCCTGCCTGTCCCCTGCCTGCAGTGGGCATTGTGACATATCACTGGGCCTAGCACCCAGGTGATGTTACTCCTGTCTTTTCTCTGCTCACAGGTGAAACTGTGCTATATAGCTAGGCCCAGCACACAGGAAAAAATGATGACTCTCATATCTATCCACAGCCAGTAGGAGATATTTTGACTCTCACGGCCAGGCTTAGGGTGACAGGTAACATCCTGGACCTCCTAATTTTATAAAGTTTACAGAAGATTACAAAACTCAGGCCTATTTTATAAAGCTTTAGAGTGATACAGAAAGTTTTATAACAAAGCCCAACTAACAAGTGAGATTGTGACTCTCATAGGCAGACTCAGCTGACACAATCTCTATTCTCACACACGACACAGCCTACTAATGAGTTACTAAATCTCACACATAAGAACAGTTGCAAGTTGGGATTGTTACTCCCATATGCAGAACTGGTCCACAGGAACCTTGGTGACTCTTGAACCATGAGTCAGCAGACCTGTGAGGCTGTGACTCCCCTACTGGAACACAATCCACAGGTGGGATTGGGGCTGTCATGCACAGACCTTACCCATTGTTGGGACTGTGACTCCTGTACTTGAACCCAGTTCACAAGAGTTTTCTGTCATACCGAAGTCTGGAGCTTGTGTGGGACTGTGAATCTCATTCCTGTACATTCCAAATTGTTTGATTGGGACATATACCTTTATCCAGAACCTGAGTGATTTGATTCTCTTTCCTAGGCCCAACCCACAGATAAAATGTGACATAGGCCTGGACATCACCTAAGTAATGTGAAGCTTCTTCCTGGGCTGTCTACAAAGGGAATTTTTACATATTACTGGAATCAGCATCCACAAAGGTGACATGAGTCTACTGCCTGAGCCCTGCATATAAAGGACACTGTGACTTTCTCTGGGTCTATCAAATACGTGATGTGACTTTCTTCTACTGCCTTGACTCTGCACTTTGAGTACATTATGATGTATAACTGGCTAAGTACTATACCCAGGAATGTGACTCTCCTTCCTGATTCTTCCTACAGGAAGTATTGCAACATAACACTTAGCCCAGCACCTAGGTGATGTGATTCTCCTTGCTTGGTTGGTCCCTTTCTGCTGAGGAGATTGTGACCCATTGCTGGTTCCAGCACCAAGGTGATGTCACTCTCTTGCCATGGCTCTGCCCATGGGAGCCATTGTGACATATACCTAGGCCACTCACCTAGGTGAAGTCAGTCTCCTCTCCTGCCTGAGCTCTGCCTACCAAAGGGATTTTGAGGTATCACTGGACCCAGCATCCAGGTGATGTGACTCTTCTGCCAGGGTTCTGTTCAGAAGAAGGACTGTGACATGTCCCTGGGCCAGCAATCAGGTGATGCACCTTTACTCCCCTCTCTCTGCCCACAGGTGATATTCTGCCATTTACCCAGGACCAAATCATAGACACAATGATGACTCTGGTAACTGGAGCCAAGACATGTGCTGGATGGTGACTCTTATCACTTGTCCTTTCCACAAGTGTCATTGTAAAATATAACTTTATCCAACATGTGAGCTATTTGACTCTCCAGACTTGGCCCAGTTCACAAATAAAATTGTGACATATACCTGGGCCAAGAACCCAGGAGATATAACTCGATGTCTAGGCCCTGCTCTCAAAAGGATGGTGACATCACACTGAACCCAGCACCTAGGGGATGCCATTTTCCTTTCCTACATGGGTCCTGCTTGCAGTGGGACTCGTGACATATTGATAGGCTTAGCACCAAGGTGATGTGACTCTTTTTTTTTTGCCTGGGCCCTGATCACATGGGTAATTGTGACATATTACTGGCCCCAACACTCAGGTAATGTGACTCTCCTGTCTGGGATCTGCCAACAGAGGGGAATGTGACGTATTTGTAAGCCCAGCGCCCAACTGCTGTGAGTCTCCTGACTGGGCTCTGCTGACAGGGAGAATGGTGATTTATTCCTGGGCTCAATACCTAGGTTATGTACTCTCCATTTTACCTAGGCCAGCCTACAAGGGTAATTGTGACATATCACCGAGCCCAGCATCAAGGTGATGTTACTCTTCTGCATAGGCCCTGCCAACAGAAAAAAAAAATGACATATCCCTGGTTTGGCATCCAGGTGATGTAACATGTCTTTTGGTCCACACCCACAGGTATGATTTTCACCTATACATTTTCCTGGTGCTTTGCCTCTTTAGCTTGGGAGAATCCCACAGACAGAATTGTAACATATACTTGGCACAAGCATCTAGGTGATGCAACTCTTCTGCCTTGGTGCTGTAACTCTTCTGCCTTGGTGCTGTCTTCAAAGGGGATTATAATATATCACGGGGCCAGCAACTAGTGATGTGACCCATCTCTTTTTCCTGGGCCCTGCCCCCAGTGGGGATTGTACATATCCCTGGGTCCTGGACCCATGAGATGTGACCCTCCTACCTGGGCCTTGCCCACAGGAGACATTGTAACATATTTCTGGGCCCATACGTCAGATGGTGTAACTCTCTTCTTGTGCCCAGGTGCTGCTCGCAGGAGGGATTGTGACATAGGTCTGAACCAAGCACCTGAACGATGCCACACTCCTGACTGAGCCCTGCCACCCTTAGGGGAAAATTTTACATATTGTTGACATCAGCACCATGATGAAGTGACTTTCCTATCTAAACTTTTTCCACAGTGGGTATTGTTACATTTTCCTGACCCAGCACCCCGGTGATGTGAGTCTCTTACCTCGTCACTGCTCACAGGTATGTTTGCACTCAGTTCACTGGCATAGTAATGACTCTCATAACAGGATCTAGCCACTTAAAAAATGTTGACTCTTGTGACTTTAAATGGGAAATCAGGTAAGATCGTGTGTCCATATAAGAATTAAAGTCTCAGACCTGACTGCAACCAACATGCAAATTATATAAAACCTTCCAGCATTGCAGAGAGTGTCATAACAGGGCCCAGCACACAGGTGTGATTGTGACCCTCATATTTACACCCAGCTGACAGTAAGGATTGTCACCTTCCCACATGGTCACAGCCCACTGTTGAGATTCTGAATCTTCAAACTGGAGACAGTCAAAACTTAGAATTGTGACTCTCATATGTGAATACAGTCCACAGGTTGAATGGTGGCCCTCAGACCAGGATTAAGCACACTTGTTAGGCTGTGATTTTTCTACCAAGACACACCGGGTAGGTTGACTGGGCTCTCATATACAAATCAAGTCCACTGTTAAGACTGTGACTCATGTATTTGAGCTAAACTCACAGGAGATGTTGACTTTCATACCTGGAGCTGAGACATGTGCTGGATTGTGAATCCCATTTTTGGATTTTCCTGAAGATTTGATGGTGACACATACCTTGCCTAACATGTGAGTGATTTGACTCTCATGTGTGAGCCTAGCATGCATGCAGACAGGATTGCTACATATCCCTGGGCCAGTCATTTAGGTGATGCGACATTTCTGCTATGGTGAGGCCCTGCTCTGAGAAAGGATTTTAACACACTGCTGGACTCAGCACTTAGGTGGTGTAGCCCTTCTTCCTGGGTCCTGCCAAGAGTTCAAATTGTAACACGTATCTGGGCCCAAAACACAGGTAAGGCAATGACTCTCATACTTGGACCAGGACAATAAGAGAGATTTTTACTCTTGTAGCTCAGCCCAGAACAGTGGGTACATCCAGGGCCTTTTATGTGTACAAAATTTGGAGGAGATTATGACACTCACAGATATCACATGAAATGCTTGGGTTGTACAGGGAGTGTCATAACAGAACCCAACACAGGGATGAGATTATTACTCTCCTGTGCACACCTGGCTAACAGGATTGTCACCTTCACACATGGACAGGCCCCACTGATGAGATCTTGAATCTCATTTGTAGGCACAGTCTACAGTTGGAACTTTGCCTATTATATGTAGACTCAGGCACAAATAAGATGGTGACTTGTTTTTGAACCCAGCTTACAGGCAAGGTGATGACTTTCATACCTGGACCCAGCCAATAGGAGAAATATTGCCTCTTGTGCCTGGGCTTAAGGCAATGGGTAATATCATGCGATTATATCACCACAAAATCCTCAGAGTGGATTGCAACTCTCACAAATACCCTATTAACCTTTCTGTGGTGCAAAGGGGATAATAACAGGGCCCAGCACAAAGGTGAGATTGTTACACTTGTATGTACACTCAGCCAACCGTAAGGATTGTTGCCCTTTTACATAAACACAGTCCACTGCTGAGGTTCTGAATTTTACATCTGAAGGAAGTTGGAATGGGGAATTGTGACTCTCATTTTGGATCTGGTCTACAGGTAGGATGGTAACTATCAAACCAAGATTTAGTACAATTTTGAGAATATGGCTTCCCTACTAGGACACTGTTCACAGGTGCAGTTGAAGCTCTCATGTATGGATCTTGTACACCATTATGATTCTGTCTCACGTACTTGGGTACAAATCACAGAAGATTGTAACTCTCATACCTGAAGCCTGGAAGTGTGTGAGATTATGAATCCCATTCCCAGACCTTCCTGCAGGTGTAATAGTGACATATACTTTCACTCATCACCTGATTGATTTTACCCTCTTGTGGAGGCCTAACCAACAATTGGTAGTTAAGATTCTGAAATATGCCTGGGCCAAGCCCTTGGGTGATGTGACTCTCCTGCCTGGGCTGTGCCCACAGAAGACATTGTGACATGTCTCTGGGCCCATCACTGAAGTGATGTGACTCTACTTTCCCGCCTATGACCTGCCTCCATTGGGGATTTTTGACATATCACTGACCCACTACTGTGTGATACGACCCTCTTCTACTGACTGCACCCTACTATCCAAAAACAATTGTCACACACAGTGGAACCTATCACCTAGGTAATACAACTCACTTATGCTACCTGTGCCCTCCCTACATATGGACTGTGACATACTATAAGCCAAGCACCCAGGTGATGTGACTCTCCTGCTTATGCCCTCCTACACTGGGCATTATGACATATCACTGAGCCTAGCACCCAGATGATATAACTCCTTTTTTTGGACCTATCAACAGAAGGGATTGTGACATCTCTCTGGCTCATCACCCCGGTGACGTGACTATCTTGCCTTCTGTTCACCCACAGGTAGGATTGTGACCTCTGCCTAGGCCCAGCACAAGGCATCATGATGTCTCTCAAATGTGGAACTACCCAATAGAAGAGATTTGGGCTCTCATAGATAGATTTAGGGAGAAGGGTAAGATCCTGAGTCTCTTATTTGTAAAAAATTACAGAAGATTCTGACACATACACATATATTATGAAGCCTTTGGGTGGTACAGAGTTTTATAATACAAAACAGAACACAGGTGATAGATATTCTGACTCTCATAAGCACATCCTGCTGAAAATTAGAATTGTCACCATTATACATGGACAGAGCACACTGGTGAGCTCCTGAATCTCACATGCAGATGAAGTCCACAGTTGGAATTGTGATTGTTATATGTAAATCTGGCCACAGGTGGGATGGTGGCACATTTCTGGACCCAGCTTACAGGTCTAGTAATGACTCTAATAGCTGGACCTAGCCAATAAAATAGAAGTTTGCCTTAGTAACTAGGCTTAAGGCAACAGGTAATGTCCTGGGTTTCCTACTTGTACAAAAGTCACAGAGCCCTACAACACTTGAGCATATCATACAATGCCCTCAGGTGGTAAAGAGAGTTTTATTTCACACAAATGAAATTATGACTCTTATCTGCACACTCAGCTAACAGTAAGGATAATCATCCACCTACATGGGAACAGCCCATTGCTGAGTTCCTGACTCTCACTCCTGGAGCAATTTAAAGTTAGAAATGAGGATCACCTCATACATGGATGCAGGCCACAGGTAAGATGGTGACTTTGGGATCAAGATTAAACACCCTGTGAGGCTGTGTCTCCTCTATTAGGACACTGCTTTCAGATGAGCTCTCATGCACAGATCCAGTCCACTGTTGACTTTGTGACTCATGTACTTGGACAGAACTCGCAAAATGTGTTGACTTCTGCTGGTCCTGTCTAAACACAGGATTATGACCTATCCTTAGGCCAAGCACATAGATGATACGACTCTCCTGCATGGGCTATGCTCTCAGAGGAGAGATTGAAATATTTATGCACCCATCATCTTGGCGAGGTGACTCTCCTTCCTGGACTGCACTCAGCCCCCAAGGGGCACTGTGACATATAACTGGTTCCATCGCCTAGGTGATGTGACTCTCCTCTCCTGCATGGGCCATATCCCCATTTGGAATTCTGACATATCCCTGGGCCCACCACTTAGTTGCTATGACTCTCCTCTCTCGCCTTGGCCTGCTTACCTGGGGAATTGTGATGTATTACTGGGCCCAGTACCAGGTATATTGTGCTCTTTTTTTTGCCTGGACTATTCCTACAGAAGGGAGTGTGACAAATCACTGGACCAAGCACCCAGGTGATGTGGCTCTCCTGTCTAAGCAATGGCTATATTTGGAATTGTGAAATATACCTGGGCCATATTTTCTAGGTGATGTAACTCTTCTGTCTGAGCCCTTCCTCAAAGGGCATTGTGAAATGTCTCTGCACCCATCACCTAGGGCATATGACCCTTCTCTTTTTTTCTTGGGCTCTGTCCACAGGACAATTTGTGACATACTGCTATACCCAGCACACAGGTAATTTGATCCTTTGTCCTTGGCTCTGACATATCACTGACATATCAGTAGGCTCAGGAGTCAGGTGATGTGACTTTCCTGCCCGGGATCTCCTCTTAGAATGGATACTGACATATTTTTGGCTCAGCATTCAGGTGATGTGGCTTTTATTACTGATCCCTGTCAACAGGTGATATTGTCACATATACCTGGGTCCAGTTCACAGGCATAATGATAACTATCCTACATGGACACAACCAATGGAAGAGATTTTGACTATTCTAGCTGGCTGACAGCAAGGTATTGTGTCCTCAGTCTTCTACTTTTGAAAAGATCACAAAGTATTAGAAAGCTTATGCATATTATATAATGCCCTTTGGTGGTACAGAGACTGTCATTACAGGGCCCAGCACACAGTCAACAGTTAAAAGTTTTAATCTCACACATGGACAGAGCTCACTGTTAAGGCCCTGAATGTCACTCATAGACACAGTCCACAGTTGAAATTTTGACTGTCACGTATGGATCTGGCCATAGGTAAAATGGGTGACTCATTGCTGGACCAAGCTCACAGGCATGATAATGACTCTCATATCTAAACCAGTCAGTAGAATAGATGTTGAATCTCATCCTTAGGCTTGGAGCAACGGATAAGATCATGAGTTTATATTGGAACAAGGCTATAGAGTGGATTGCAAGTCTCAAACATATTATAAAAAGCAGGATATGGTGCAAAGAATAATATAACAAGGCCCAGTACAGTGTTGAGGGTTTGACTCTCATTGCAATCACTGACAACAGTAGAAATTTTCACACTCCCACATGGACACAGCCCACTGTTGACGTTCTGAATTTCACAACCAAAGGCAGTCCAAAGTTGGTATTATTACTCTTATATGTGGATTCTTATATGTGGTGAATCTCTGACCAATATTTGGCAAATATGTTAGTCTCTAACTCTCCTAATGTGTGTTGTCTGAGCTTGAAGCTTTCATGGATGGATTCAATTTACTGTTGAAATCGTGACTTGCATACTTGGACACGTGAGGTGTGTAAAAGTTTATGAGGGCCATACTTTTATACCTGGACCCAGAACTTGTGCAGGAATGTCAATTCCCTTCCTAGACCTTCCCACAGGTGTGAATGTGACATATACTTTTGCCTAGGCAGAACATGACTGATTTGAATATACTGCCTGAATAAAGCCCACAGTTTGGATTGTGACATATACCTAAACCAATAACTTTGGTAATGTAGCCCTCCTGCCTAGTCCCTTCTCACAGGTGGCACTGTGAGATACCTCTGGTCTCATTTCCAGGTGATGTGATTTTCCTCTCTTGCCTGGCACCCATTCCCAAAGGGGATTTTGATATATTGATGAGCCCAGCACTCAGGTCATGTAATCCTTCAGCCTAGGTTATGCTCATAGGGGACATTGTTACATATCACTAGTCCCAGCACCATAGTGATGTGAATATCCTACAAGCACTCAACTCACAGAGGGGATACTAATACATCCATGGCTCAGTATTCAGGTGATATAACTCTCCTGCCTGGTTCTGCCCAGAGGTAGGATTGTTACATATACCTACGTTCAGGTCACAGGAATAATGATGACTATCATATGAGTGCCCAGCTAAAAGAAGAGACTTTGACTCTCATAGCTAAAGTTATTTAGAACAATCAGTAATGTTCTGAATCTCCTAATTGTTTAAAGGTTACAGGTGATTATGACACACATGAAGTTTGTATAAATACTTTGTTCTTATCAGAGTCCATTACAGAGGTATATTTTTGCCTCTCATAGGCACACTACCCAACATTTGTGATTGTTATTCTCACACATGGACAAAACCCACAGCTGAGGTTCTGAATCTCGCATGTGCAAACAGTCCACGGTTAGAATTGGGACTGTCGTCACATCTGGCAACAGGTTGGAAGGTGACTCATTTTTGGACCCAGCTATTAACACGTCAGTGTCTCCCATGCCTGGTTCCAGCTTATAGAACAGATATTGACTGTTGCATCTAGGCTTCCAGCAACAGATAAGATGCTGGGCTTTCCACTTTTACAGAAATCTCAGAGAATTACAACTCATGTATATTGTATAATGCCCTAAGGTTGTGCAGCGAGTGTTAAAACTGGGCACAGCTCAAAATCTCAATTGTGACTGTTATATGCACACACAGTCCACAGTTACGATTAAATGTGAAGAGACTGCACTCATGAGGTCCTGGATCTCACTCACAGAAACAGTTCACAGGTAGAGTTGTGACTGTCATATATGCATCTATACACAAATTTGATGGTGCCTCATTTCAGGACCCAGCTTACAGGAGCACTGATGACTCTCATACCTGTACCCAGCAAATAGGACTGGTGTTGACTCTCACGCCTGAACTTAGGGCAACATGTAGGATTATGTGTTTAAATCATCATGAAGTTCTCAGAGCAGGTTTTATTGTCATGTAGACCATGTGAAGCCCTTAAGTGGCACTGAGGGTGTCTTATAAAGACTCAATGCACAGGTGACATTGTGACTCTTCTATGCACACATAACATATCCTAAGGAATGTCATCTCCTATATGGACACAGCCAATTGTTGAGATTCTGAATATCACACCCAGATTAGCTGAAAGTTGACATTGTGACTCTCATACATGAATCCAATTCACAAGGAGAATGGTGACTTTTATACCAAAATTTAGCACACCTGTTAGTCAGCGACTTTCCTAATTAGGCAGTGTTTGCAAATGAGGTCAGAGCATTCATGCCTGAATTCCATCTACCAATGAGATTGTGATTTGTGCACTTTAACACAATTCACAGAAGGTGTTGTCTTTTGCATCTTGAGCTAGAAAATATGTGAGACTGTGAATCTCATTCCTGAAGGTGTGAGCTTGACATATAATAGTTTCTCAGCTCCTGGTTGACTTTACTCCCTTACATGAGCCCTGCCAACAGTTGGGATTGTGACCACTAACTGGCTTAAACACTTAGGTAATGTTGATGTCCTGCCTGGGTCCTGCCCACAATGGGGATTGTAATGTGCCTCTGAACCCGTCACCTTGTTGATGAGACTCTACTTTCCTGCCTGTGCCATGCCTCCAATAACAGAAATCTGGGCATATTACCCAGGTGGTATGACTCTGCTCTTATGACTGGGCCCTGTGAACAGGCAAAAATGCAGCATATTGCTGGGCCCAGCACCTAGATGATGTGACCCTTTTTTTTTTTTTTCTGAGACGGAGTCTTGCTCTGTCACCAGGCTGGAGTGCAGTGGCATAGTCTCGGCTCACTGAAACCTCTGCTTCCCAGGTTCAAGTGATCCTTCTGCCTCAGCTTCCTGAGTAGCTGCTATTATAGGTGCATGCCACCATGCCCAGCTAATTTTTGTATTTTTAGTAGAGACTGGGTTTCACCATGTTTGCCAGGATGATCTCGATTTCTTGACCTCGTGATCCGCCCACCTCAGCCTCCCAAAGTGCTGGGACTACAGGCATGAGCCACCATGTCCAGCTGATGTGAATCTTTTGACTGAGTTCTGCTTACAGTGGGCATTGTGACCTATCGCTGAGCCTAGCACAGGGGTGATGTGGCTTTCCTGTGTGAGTCCTGCTCATGGAGAGATATTGACACTTCCGTGGCCCAGCATTCAGGTGATGTGACTTATCTCTCTGATTCTGCTCACAGGTGGGTTGTGACCTCTACCTAGGCCCAGGCAACAGTCATAATATTGGCTTTGTTACATGGACCCAGCCAATGAAAGAAATTTTGACTCTAATAGCTAGGCTTAGGAAAACAATTAATGTCTTTGGTCTACTAATTGTAAAAATGTCACAGAAGATCATGATACTTGCATGTATTTTATAAAGCCCTTAGGGTATATGGAGAGTTACCTGACAGGGCCCAGCAAACAGTGAGTCTGTGTCGCTCATAAATTCATTTAGCCAACAATTGGGATCATCACCTTCATACATAAACAGAGTCCGCTGCTGATATTCTGAATCTCACACATGAATGCAGTTCAAAGTTGAAACTGTGAATGTAATATGTGGATCTGGCCTCAGGTTGGATGATGTTTAAACTTTCACTTGTCACTTTTCTTACAGCCATGTAATTTTCCATTTTGGCCAAGGATTTTTTTTTTCAGAAAAAGTGATTGTGGAGAAACATTTATTTAGACATATGAAATATGTCTTCTTTTTAATAGAGCATGAACAAATAGAGCATTATATATTTATTTTACCTAAGTTGCTCTCTTTCAAAAAGACTAATATAATGACAAATTTGAAATTTTCTCGATTTATCCAAAATAAATAAATATGCTCAATTTAAAATAATTTTCCAAAACAACTGGTTTTTGACCAAGATTTAAAAAGCCCCAGAATGTCTTATCCAAAGCATTCAAGTAAAGACTGACAGTTAAAAATTAAACAGTAGCGCTTAAGTGTAATTTGTTTTGTTAGAGATGAGATCTCACTATATTGCCCCAGCTGGAGTGCAGTAGCTAGTCACAAACACAATCATGGTGCATTGCAGTCTGGGCTCAAAGGGTCCTCCTGGCTTAGCCTCCTGAGTAGCTGGGACTAAAGGACAGGTCACCACACCAAGCTTTGTTTTTAAAACCACCTTTACACTATTGAACATTTTCGGACATTGGGAAACAAATATATTTTGACTCTCAAGAAAAAAGTACTTGGTGGTACATTGAACAATGAGAACACATGGACACAGGGAGGGGAGCACTACACACTGGGGTCAGTTGGGGGGAAATAGGGGAGGGACGGTGGGGGGTGGGGAGCTGGGGAGAGATAGCAAGGGGAGAAATGCCAGATGTAGGTGATGGGGAGGAAGGCAGCAAATCACACTGCCACGTGTGTACCTATGCAACAATTTTGCATGTTCTTCACATGTACCCCAAAACCTAAAATGCAATAAAATAAATAAATGGGGAAAAAAAAAAAAAGAATGAGTTGATGACTTTACAAAACACAAGAGGCCGGATAGTTATCCCAAAATGATAGAAAACAACATTGTGCATTTGCTCTTGTTTGAAGAGAAATAAACAGTTTCCACTTGTTTTAAGTGCCAAAATAGCTAATTCTGTTAAAATGTCACCAAAATTAGTGACATGACTCAGAAAATCAACTGTCTTCAACAGAAACAATTTTGTTACCTTTTACAAGAACTATGTTGCAAGATTCATTTTTAAGTGTCTGATATAGCCTCAGTATTATCACAAACCACTTTGTTAGATTTTAAATTAATTCTTACACAACCTGAATTAAAACTTGTTCACATTCCAAAGCAAGAAATACTATTGCACATTGGACTCATATTGTAGGAATGTGCGCTTCCCTATATACCCCCAAACTGGCAATGCATCTATGAATTATATTTCATTATCTGAATTTATAACACTCAAAGTGCTCTTCCACTTAATAAGTACATTACTATACTTGAAGTATCAAAATACGTCATGAACTCTGAAGTGATTCTCTACGAAGGGACCTTCATTTGTAAAATGAATTCGGCTAGTCTGGCATACCAATATTCCCAAGTATCTAAACAAATTTATTTTGCTCCTTTTCAATCCAAGATCTCATTGGATCATGTACTTGTAAAGTGTTATATGGGTGTGAACAATAATCCTTGTTTGTGCAAATTCTTTCAAGACCTGTGGATAAATAATCCAAGTGTTGCTTCCTCCAGAATGACCACCATCCAGAAAATACATTGTTCTTATGCTTTTAGTGAAACCATCTATGTTCTTGTCTTTCTTGGCTTCTTTCAATTCAAAAAGAAACCGATTCAAAACAACACAACATTTATGGAATCCAGTCAAAGGAAAAGATGCACCATTCAGTGATGGTGGATAAAAACTCACCGCAGACTCATCAGATTTTTTGTAGGTCTTCTCTTCTTCTCCCTGAAAATGATTTGTAGTATGAGAAGAATTGCACATCTATAATTAGATGATGTGGAGTCCTCATTCCAATCATTCAAATTTTTCTTTGATAAACTACTCTGACTTAAAAGCATTAACTAATAATATATAAAGGTGCTTAAAAGCTCCAGAGTCTGTATTGTGTTCTGGGGAACCAGACATGTTCCTTTTCAGAAAATTGTCATGGCAGCTGAATCTGTGCAAATTCATTAGGGAGCACTTCATCACCCGAATATAGCTATTGGGGAACCGGTGGGCTAAAACTGCAGCAATATTTTCTAGACTCCAATTTGCCCACTGGTAATTAGCAGGATGATGAGTCATAATTTCATAGTAATTCTGCACAACCCCGGGGAAAGTGAGGGCTGCGGTTCCTCCTTAATCGGCTTTCTGGAAATGTCCCGCAGCTCCAGTTTGTCCCTGGCAGCCGCCAGCAGGAGAATCCCGGGGCTGCTGAGCTGCTGGTCCTCTCCAGCGTGGCTTTCGGCAGAGCGGCGCCAGGAGGCGGAGGGGGAGCATCCGCACCGCCTCTGCTACTGGGTTCCTGGTTCTGTCCTGAGAGAAGAAAGAGGCATCTCCAACTCCAACCTGTGGCAGCAGGAACAACAGCAGCGGCGACCGCAAAAGCCTGTGCTGTTTGGAGGCGGAGGGTGCAGGGTCCTGAGGAAGGGACTGCACAGGAAGCCTAACTGTCAGGGCCACGGGCAGGGGCAGGCCAGAAGCCGGCGCAAGGCAACCACATCAGAGGCCAATGTCAGCGTGCAGAGCCGGATTTCATTCTTTCTGTAGTTAAACAGTATTCCATTGTGTGTATACACCACATTCACTTTATCCATTTCTTCCAGATGAACACTAAGATTGATTCTATATCTTAGGTATTGTCAATACAGCTATGATAAACATGGGAGTGCACCTATCTCTTCAATATACTGATTTTACTTTCTTTTGATATATACTCAATCGTGGAATTGCTGGATTGTATATGGTAGTTTCATTTTTAGGTTTTTGTTTTTGTTTTGAGAAACCTGCATAGTTTTCCATGCAGGTTTCTAATAAATAAATAAATAAATCTAAAAATGTACTAAATTTACATTCACACCAACAGTGTATAAGTGTCCCCTTTCTCCACAGCCTCATCAAACTTTGGTATCTTTTGTCTTCTTGATAAAGGCCATTCTAAATAGGGTGAGGTACTATCTCACGTGGTTTTGGGTTGCATTTTCCAGATGATTAGTGATGTTGTGCATTTCTTTGTGTCTTCTTTGGAAAAATATCTATTCAGGTCTTTTGCTCACTTTTTGTTGGGTTTATGTTTTTTTTTGAAGAAATAAAAGTAATCTTAGTTTTAGAAGATTTGGAAAATCCAAAGAAAGCAGAAAGAAAGAAATAAAATTATCTGTTAGTTCATGTCTGGGAGGAATGGCTAGGATTTCGTAGTAGACTCCCCTGGGATTTCTATTTAGTCATATGTAACAAAGGCATGCTTTACTAAGATGTGAATGTACTGCAAATTTTGTTCTGACCTGCCTTTTCAGTTAATTGTATTATCAGTATTTTAGCATATCAGTCATTTTTTTTTATGTTGAAGCTTTATCATCAGTGTGAAAGTATTAAGAGGTAGAGCCTTAAAAAGTGATAAGTGATGAGGGCAGAACCCTCATGGGTGGGATTAGGGCCCTGGAGAGAGTGCATTCATCCCTTTCCATCCCTCCCACCACCACGTGAAGATACAGTATTTTCCCCTTTAGATGCAGCAACAAGGCACCACTTTGGAAGCAGAGAGCAGTACACACCAGGCACCAAGTATGTTGGTGGCTTATTCTTGGACTTCCCAGCCTCCAGAACTGTGAGCAATAAATTTGTTTTTTTTTTTTTTTTTTTTTTGAGACGGAGTTTCACTCTTGTTACCCAGGCTGGAGCGCAATGGCGCCATCTCGGCTCACCGCAACCTCCACCTGCTGGGCTTAGGCAATTCTCCTGCCTCAGTCTCCTGAGTAGCTGGGATTACAGGCACGCGCCACCATGCCCAGCTAATTTTTTGTATTTTTAGTAGAGGCGGGGTTTCACCATGTTGACCAGGATTGTCTAGATCTCTTGACCTCATGATCCACCCGCCTCGGCCTCCCAAAGTGCTGGGATTATAGGCGTGAGCCACCATGCCTGGCCTAATAAATTTCTGTTTTTAATACATTGCCCAATCACAGGTATTTCTTTATAGCAGCACAAATGGATTATGACAGAAATTGATACTGAGAAGTGGGATGTTGCTATAACTAATACCTAAATATGTGAAAAGAGTTTTGAAACTGACTAATGGGTAGAGACTGCAAGAAGTTGGAGACACATGCTGGAAAAAGCCTAGATAGACATGAACAGAGCATTAAGGGCAATTCTGGTGAAGCTCAGAAGACTAGGACTGCTGCAGGGAGAGCCTAAGTCTTCTTTTTTTTTTGAAGAAAGAGAAAGAAAAAAAGAGAAAGAATAATAAAAAAAAAAAGAATGAAGGAGAGGAAGGAAGAGGAAGAGGGAGAGAGAACAGGGGTGTTGCTTTATTGCCTGGGCTAGAATGCAGTCTAAAAATGGGTATGCCTGTAACTGTGCTTAATAATAGAGACATGAAAAAAAAAATGAGGGAAGAAAATAACTAACAAGCAGCCAACCAATATTTCATTTAAACCTGTAAATAGGTGTGATGTGGTACTGATAAGAGTGTATATTTTGTGTATTTAAAGTGGAGAGTTCTATAAATATTAATTAAGTCTATTTGTTCCGGATCTGAGTTCAAGTCCTGGATATCGATGTTAACTTTCTTCTCATTGATCTGTCTAATATTGATGCTGAAATCTCTCACTATTATTGTGTGGGAGTCTAAATCTCTTTATAAGTCTTACATATCTGGGTATTCCTGTATTAGGTGCATATATATTTAGGATCTTTAGCTCTTCTTGTTACATTGATCCTTTTATCATTATGTAATATCCTTCTTTGCTTCTTTTCATCTTTGTTGCTTTAAAGTCTATTTTATCAGCAAAAATTGCAACTCCTGCTTTCTATTTATTTATTTATTTATGCTCTCCATTTGGTTGGTAAATTTTTCTCCATCCCTTTGTTTTGAGTCTTTGTGTATCCTTGCATGTGAGATGGGTCTGGATGTAGCATACCAATGGGTCTTGGCTTTTTTTGCCTGTCTGTGTCTTTGGATTGGGGGATTTAGTCGATTTAAATTTAGAATTAATAATAATATATGTGAGTTTGATACTGCCATTTAATGTTAGCTGGCTGTTTTGCCCATTAGTTGACGCAAGTTCTTAATTATGTTGATGCTCTTTATTTTTTGGTATTTTTTAGAAAGGCTGATACTGGTTGTTTGTTTCTATTTGTAGTGGTTCTTTCAGAAGCTCTTGTAAAGCAGGCCTGGTGGTGATGAAATCTCTGAGTGCTTGCTTGTTCACAAAAGATTTTATTTTTCCTTCGCTTATGAAGCTTAGTTTGGCTGGATG
>NW_016108287.1:69731-72335 GCF_001604975.1 Cebus imitator
GTGTTGTGTTTTTCAGCTCCATTAATTCACTTACATTCCTCTCTAAATTGTGTATTCTTGTTAACATTTCGTCAAACCTTTTTTCAAAGTTCTTAGTTTCTTTGCATTGGGTCAGAACAAGTTCTTTTAATTCCCAGAAGTTTCTTATCATCCACTTTTTAAAGCCTGCTTCTGTTAATGGAACACAGTCTTTCTCCATTAGGCCTTGTTCTGTTGCTGATGAGGAACTGCGATCCCCTATAGAGGGAGAGGCATTCTGATTTTGGGTATTCTCAGCCTTTTAGGCTGGTTTCTTCCCTTCGTTATAGATTTATCTATCTGTGGTCTTTATAATTACCATCTTTATAGTTGGGTTTCTGAATGGACGTCCAACTTGTTGATTCCCGGCACTAAAATCTGAGCAACCCACTGCACCTGCCAAAACAGCGGCATTAAGATGATGGTGGTTTTCTGACTCTGATGGTGGTTTTCTGACTCTGCACCAAGAACAACTGCACCAAGGCAGAGGCAAAACCGCCTCGCCGGCTGCAAGAGTCATGCTGGTGACCCATGGTGCTCCTCCACTGGGAATCTCCTGATGCATGAGCAACAAAAATTGATCTGAAAGTGTGGCATGCTCTTGTTCTCTGCGCTTTCAGTGGGAGCTACAATCCCGAGCTGCTAGTGATCAACCATCTTGGATTTCTCTCCTCTCAGTCATTTTTTTTCTACCATGGGTTTATGTTTTTTATTGCTGTTGACTTAAGTCCTGTGTATATTTTGGATATTAACTCCTTGTCAGATGCACATATTTTCTTTTATTTTATAGGTTGTCTTTTTACCCTGTTAATAGATTTCTATGCTGTCCAGAAGCTTTTAATATTTTTCTGTTTTCTGACATGATACACAGGTAAGAGATTGCCCTCAGCTTCATAGGTTACCTGCCTTCTATCTCACTGATTTTAAGAGTTTTTCTTCTTTTTGATGTCATGCAGTTTGATCATTATTCTTTTTAAGATTTATTTTATTTACAATTGACATAATAATTGTACATAGTATGGGGTACAATGAGATGTTTCAATGCACGTTTACACTGTACAATGACTCAATCAGGGTAATTTGCATATCTAACACTTTAAACTTGTATTATTTCTTTGTGCTAATAAAATTTAAAATCCTCTCTTCTAGCTGTGTTAGAATAAGCAGTGCAGTATATTAGCTATAGTCACCCTATTGTGTAATAAAACACCAGAATTTATTCTCCCTGTCTAACTGTAGTATTGTAACTTTGACAAACCTCTCCCCATTCCTTCAACCCTTCACTCTCCATAGCCCCTGGTAGTCACCATTCTACTCTCTACTTTTAAGAGATCAACATTTTTATATTTCACATGAGTGACATCATGTGGTCTTTTACTTTCTGTGACTGGCTTATTTCACTTAGCATAATGTCCTCTTGATTCATCAATGTTGACATAAACGACAGCATTCTGTCATATGACTAAACATTATGCCTGTGCATGTGTGATATTGTGCCATAACTGCTAGCCTTTGCTTACCGGTAATAACTAAAATAAGCAGCCCAGGATAACTCAGATCTGTGTGTAAACAAATGCTTATCTTGACTTCTGTAAACCACTGAAGTAACAAACAGAATGACAAAAGTCCCCTGGCCCTTGGAATGTCCGGAGACCCCCACCCTCATCTCCACCCAGGAGGTGAATGACAGAATCCCCTGGCCCTTGGAATGTCTGAAACCTTTTCATACCCATCCCCGCTCCTCACCCCCACTCCCAAGGTGGTTTTTTGGATAGAAAAAGTCTTGGCACCTTCCTTTCAATGCCACAGGTTGGAGAGACGTGAGTCCTCTGTGGTCGCCGGCATAACAAATGACCCTGCAATCTGGCATACTTTTGTCTTAGTGCTAACTTTCTACACTTGATCCAGTACAACATTTGGAGGTCCCCAGCGAGATATTCTCTTTTTGTTATCACCAGACAAAAGCCATCTCAGAGTCTCACCTGGGTGGCCACTCCCACCTCAGGGGCCTCTGGGGAGGCACCCCCTGTTCTTTCCCAGGGCCCCGGAGTGCCACCATGGAGGATAAGTGACCTCTCAGCTGACATTCACCCGAAATTCCTCAGGGTCCTAAAAAAACCTCCGGAGGTAAGTCTGGTCTGGGAGCTAGTTCAAACGAAGGGCCTGAGTCGGGGGACTGACGAGTCATTGCAACTCTGACCTGGCAAGCCTCACCAAGTTGTTGCTTGAGGATTCTGGTAGCTGGTGCAGTGGGTATCAGTGTTCACCTTCTGGTGGCTGTCATAGTGGGTGGCAGCCCTCTGGTAGCTGGTGCAGTGGGTACCAGCATTTGCCTTCTGGTAGCTGGCATAGAGGGTACCAGCGTTTGCCTCTGGTAGCTGGCATAATGGGTGGCAGCGTTCGGTTGTTTTCCGTAACCTCTGTGTGAGTGACAGAGTGAGTGTGTATATATGAAGTCCCACGGCTGAAAGGCTACGGGGCTTGTGTAGGCCTTCACCCACGGTTCCACTGGGGTGTCATAGGGCATAACAGTGATTCACCTCAGAGCTGTCCTACTTGGACTTCCATCCTGAGGTGACCAGGCCC
>NW_016108287.1:73594-84197 GCF_001604975.1 Cebus imitator
CAGAAAGAGAGGAGAGAGAAAGTAGATAGAGGAGAGAGGAAAGAGAAAGAGAGGAGAGAAAGGAGGCAGAAGAGAAAGAGAGAAAGTAGAGAAGAAAGGAGACAGAGGAGAGAGAGAGAGAGAAGGGGACCAGAAGCCGCAGGGGCAGAGAACTCGAGGCCAGCAAGTTCAGTTTTAAACTGACACTGAGAGCATTTTTTTTTCCTTTCTCTGCTGGCAGTCAGCCCCGCCCAGCTTTGAGGCAGGCCTCACTGCCTCAGGGTGCAGCATTTGCATCCAGAATCTGGCTTTAAGAAAAGCTTTCTAACTTATTGTAACAAAAGTGACTTGTTAGCATAGTCCTTAAGGTGTGGGGCCTGCAACTGCAAGGTTGTTGGTTCAAATCCTCAGTGAAGCCAGTTTTAAATTAGGGAAATCAGTTTTAAATTAGTGAATTTTCTTGAGGAAAATTTGGCATTAAAATAAAAACCAAAACCCACAAATGGGGTTGTCTAGCTCCCGGCCTTGTATCCCCCTCCAATGCATGACGGCCAACTTTAAGGTTGGGTTCTCAGGCCAATATGGGGTGAAATTAACCCCTGGAAAACTCCGCTCTTTGTGTCAACTTGAATGGCCGTCTTTTGGAATTAGGTGGCCAGATACTGGGACCTATGACCCAAAAATTACCCAGGCTGTATGGAAAATGGTTGCAGAAACTCCTGGATACCCTGAGCAGTTTCCATACATCGACCAATGGTTGGGTTTAGTCCAACGGCCTCCCCCATGGCTAAAGCACTGCATAAAATAGGCTAGACTTCAGGTCACATTAGCCGGCCCAAAAGAAAATCCCTTCTGGACCAGCCATTCTCCCCACCCCAGCGGAGGATCAGGAATTACTTCCACCCTACTCAAGGCCCTCTAAACCAGCGCCTCAGCACACCCCTCAACAGTACTATTAACCAAACCTTGTCCCCCCTGCACACCCGTAGCAGAGCCCCCAAACCCAACGGTAGTCCTCCCCTTTCCAAGAGGCACCCCCAACAGAAGACAATCGAGGTCGCCCATTCTTTATTCACATCCCCTTCTTGTCAAGTAACTTATATAACTGGAAGGTGATAGAGATCAAAGAGAGGGCTAAAACACCAAGTGCTGGCACAGGCTTTATTAAGAGCAAGGGAAAGCTGCCGGGCTAAACCCAAAATTGGCAGCACCCATGGCATGGCAAAGGGGGTTTCTATGGCCTGCAAGCCGGCAGAGACGCATCCAGTGTGAGGGGCTGTGCAGGAGGGAAGTACTGGGGAACTGCTAAGAGTTCCCGGGAGGGGGTTGTACTGGAGAACTGCTAAGACGGCAAGAGGGGGAGGGTTAGGTACCTGCCGAGATGGAAAGTTCCCTGGGAGGGGGTAGTGCTGGGAGGCTGGGGAATTTAAGGCGATGACGGTGCCGAGGTTTTACAATGAAACTCAACATCCCCCGTTCTCTGAGAAGCCCCAGGCTTTGACAGGACTCTTAAAATCTGTACTCCAGATGCATCGCCCCACTTGGAACAACTGCCAACAATTATTACGAATTCTGTTCACCACAGAGGAAAAAGGCAAAATTAGACAGGAAGCCCTGAAAGCCATCATAGGTCCAGGGTGAGGAAAAAGTTTTTTTCCCTCTACCTGACCCCAATGGGACCTCAACACCTTGGGGGGGTCACCAGACTCTGAACACTTTTCACCGGTATCTTATAGTGGCCCACAAGCCCAGTAAACTCTCCGAGGTAGGAACTGTAACTCAGGGTCCACAGGAGTTGCTAGCTGCTTTCCTTGAGCGCTTACTGGATGCCTATTACCCTGAGGCCTGGAGAATCAGTGGGCCATCAATCTGGCTTTTGTTTCCCAGTCTGCCCCAGACATAAAAAGAAAATTGCAAAAATTAGAGAGGTTCCAGAGAATAAATTTAACTCAGTTGTTAAAAATTGCCCAAAAAGTCTTTAACAATAGAGACACCTTAGAGGCCAAGCAAAATAAGAGAGTTACTAAGGCAGTGATAGCAGCACTCCAGGAAAAACAACTAGCCCCTGGACCACAAATCGATTCGTTGATCTGGGAAACGGCACTGTCACCCATTCATTCTTGGTCATCCCTGAGTGTCCATATCCACTCCTGGAACGGGACTTGCTCCACAAACTGCAAGCAAATATTTCTTTCAGCGGGGGTCAAGCGTGCCTCTCAATTCCTCCTCCCTTAACTACAGGCCCACCGCAGCAGATCCTTACCACCTGTGCTCTGTCAGATGAGTATCTCTTGCAGGAAGCTTTATCCTCAGAGACGAATCAACCACCAGCACCAGACTTCCTCCGCAAATTTCAAGAGAGTGTACCAGGAGTATGGGCTGAAACAAGTCCCCCAGAGTTGGCAAGTCACCAATCCCCAGTCGTGGTCCAGCTATTAGCAATGGCAACTCCAGTCCAGGTGAAGCAATACCCTATGAGCTGGGAAGCCAGGCAAGGAATTGCTCCACACATCACCAGACTCTTGAAGGGAGGAATCCTCACTACCTGTAAGTATCCCTGGAATACTCCCTTGCTCCCCATGCTAAAACCAGGCACACAGGACTATCAGCCTGTGCAGGACTTGAGGGAGGTGAATAAACGGGTAGAAACTGTTCATCCTACAGTTTCAAATCCATACACCCTCCTAAGTCTCTTGGACCCAGAACACCACCATTAGAATGTCTTGGATCTTAAGGAAGCATTCTTTTGCATCCCACTAGCCCCTGTTAGCCAGCCTATATTTGCTTTTGAATGGGCCGACCCTGATACTGGAGTCTCGGGGCAACTCACTTGGACAAAACTGCCTCAGGGGTTCAAAAACTCCCCCACTCTGTTTGATGAGGCACTTAGCCAAGACCTTGCTGCCTTCCGAGCTGAGTTCCCAGAGTGTACCCTACTCCAATACATAGATGACTTACTCTTGGCTACAAAAACCCTGGAGGCCTGCAAAGAGACCACCCAGTCATTATTGAAAAAGCCCTGCAGACTTTGGGATACCGGGTCTCAGCTAAAAAGGCCCAACTCTGCAAGCCAAAAGTGGCTTACCTGGGCTATGTTATAGAGAAGGGCAACCAGGCACTGGCACCCAGCTGAGTCCAAGCAGTGCTGCAAATACCCAACCCGACCACGAAATGCCAAGTTCGAGAATTCCCTGGGGCAGTAGGGTACTGCAGGCTATGGATTTTGGGATTTGCTGAGATAGCAAAGCCCCGGTATGCCTGCGCTGGAGGAAATCAGCCCTTGACATGGACAGAGGTGGAGCAACAGGCTTTTGACAAGCTCAAGACTGCCCTGACTGCAGCCCCAGCCTTGGCCTTGCCAGACATCTCTAAACCTTTCCAGTTGTTTGTGCATGAGAAACAGGGAGTCACTAAGGGGGTGCTCACCCAGACATTGGAACCTTGGTCCAGGCCAATTGCCTACCTTTCAAAAAGACTTGATCCCGTAGCCTCTGGGTGGCCAGCTTGTTTGAGGTTGGTAGCAGCTATGGCCCTGTTAGTCAGGGAGGCGAACAAACTGACTTTGGGGCAGGAGTTGAACTTAGTGGCACCCCACGTGGTGGAGTTGCTACTCTGTGGAGCTACGGGAAAATGGTTGTCTAATGCCAGCATAGTCCAATACGAGGCCTTACTTTTGGACCAGCCCTGCATTAAATTTTCAAAAACCACAGTTTTAAACCCCGCCACACTGCTACCTGACAGCGAGCCAGAGGAACCCATACATGACTGCCAACAGACAATAGTTGTCCTCCATGCTGCGTGACCAGGTCTCATTGATGTCCCCCTGCGGAACCCAGAGGAGATACTGTATACAGATGGCAGCAGTTTCATGGTCGACGGAGTCAGGTACGCTGGGGCAGCTGTGGCCACTCTAGAGTGGGTTATCTGGGCCCAGGCTCTTCCACAGGGAACCTCAGCCCAAAAGGCTGAACTTATAGCTTTAATAAAGGCCTTGGACTGGGCAGAGGGAAAAATTGTTAACATCTACACGGATAGCCGGTATGCCTTTGCTACAGCCCGTGTGCATGGTGCCATTTATAAAGAAAGAGGGTTGCTTACTTCAGAGGGAAAAATAATCAAACACAAAGAGGAAATCCGAGCTCTACTAGAAGCTATATGGAAGCCTAAGGCAGTGGCATTGATGCACTGCAGAGGACACCAGAAGGGAGATTCACCAGAGGCAAGGGGAAATAGGGCAGCTGACCTACAGGCCAGACTGGCAGCCTTGGGGCCAGTAAAACCTCTGACCCTTCTTGTGACTCTGCCGGCCCCAATCCTGCCTCCTACCCCTACGTACTCACCTGAGGAAGAAAACTTTGCTAAAGAACAGGGGGGACGATAAGATTCCACAGGATGGTGGATTCTGCTGGACACAAGAATTGTGCTCCCCGAGGCTCTAGGATGGACTCTAGTTAAGGACACACACCAGGCCACTCACTTAGGGCAAACAAAATTAACTGAGCTGCTGAGGGTTAGATACTACATTCCACACTTATATAAGATTGTTAGAAAAACTACTACTTGTTGTAATGTATGCACCAGGGTAAATCCAGGAGGCAGTAGGCCTAGTCAGGCAGGGATAAGACTTAAAGGTATTAGCCCAGGGGAACACTGGGGTTAGATTTTACTGAAATAAAGCCCCCAGAGTACGGCTATAAATACGTCCTTGTGTTTGTAAACACTTTCTCTGGATGGGTCGAGGCTTTTCCTACTAGGTCAGAAACTGCACTGGTAGTAGCGAAAAAATTGTTACAGGACCTGGTTCCTCAGTTTGGCTTGCCCCTGACACTGGGATCTGCTAATGGCCCTGCATTTACAGCTCAGGTTTCACAGGGCCTGGCCAAGGCCCTGGGCATATCCTGGAAATTATACTGTGCCTATCGCCCCCAGAGTTCAGGGCAGGTTGAAAAGATGAACCGGACCATAAAGGAAACTTTAACAAAATTCATTCTAGAGACCAGTGAAAACTGGGTCAGCCTGCTTCCTTTAGTTCTCCTCCGTACCCAATATACTCCCTATAAAAAAGCTTTACTCCTTTTGAAATTATGTTTTGAAGGCCCCCTCCCTTACTCCCCAGACTTGGGGATGCCATACATGCTGGAGTCCATAACCATACACTCCTTAAGTCCTTGCAGGCACTCCAGTCTGTTCAGTCCCAGGTGCACTTGCTCATCAGGGGAACTCAACCTACCCCAGTGGATTTCACTGACCAGCCGGTACACCCCTTCCAGCCAGAGGACGAAGTCCTGGTGAAAAGAGTCACTGCCTCCGGCCTAACTCCTCGCTGGAAAGGACCCTACACTGTAATTCTGGTCACCCCCATGGCAATCAAGGTGGATGGACTGACTGCCTGGATTCACAGCTCACACGTCAAGACTGCCCCCCCGGATGCAGGATGGGAAGCGGTTCCATCCTCAACGGACCCCCTAAAGCTAAGACTATTGCACCGTTCTCGGTCATCATCCTAATCTCCCTGATTCCTGCAACCACCCTCCGAAAGGGACCCTCCTTGGCACCCACCTACTATCAATGGGTAATCACTGAGGGCTCCACTGGAGCATATGTTAGTTCCTTAACCGGAAAGGGATCCACCCTAGTCAACCTAACCCTGGAGTACACTCCAGAGACCCCTCATTACCTTCTCCCTGGACCTCTGTGCCCTCCTGGGCCCCCACTTAAATTTCAGGACAAGTGGAGGTATAGCTAGGTGTGGCAGTTTAGGGGCAGAGCGACAACTCCAAACCATGGGGTTATATCTGTGCCCAGGATCCACCCCACAAAAAAGATGGAACTCTGGAGCCTTAAATGAATTCTTTTGCCCCCGTTGGGGTTGTGAAACTATCTCCACTATAACAGGATATACTGCAAACAGAGACTCTTTCATTTCTTTCACCCGGGACCCTCCACCAAACCCCTGGCTAACATTCCTGCTCACTGGATTAGCAGGACCTTTGGTGCTAATGGTCCTAGGGTTAACATTTGGACCATGCCTTTTAAACATGCTCCTCAAATTTATTCAGAAAGGAATAGACTTGGTCAAATTGATGGTTCTGAGATCCAAATATGGGCCCTTGTGTCAAAAAGAGGAAACCTATTAAAGATTTAATACATGTTAAAAGAACAGGGGGGAATGTGATATTGTGCCAGAATTGCTAGTCTTTGCTTACCGGTAATAATTAAAATAAGCAGCCCAGGATAACTAAGATCTGTGTGTAAACAAATGCTTATCTTGACTTCTGTAAGCCACTGAAGTAACAAACAGAATGACAAAAGTCCCCTGGCCCTTGGAATGTCCGGAGACCCCCCGCCCTCATCTCCACCCAGGAGGTGAATGACAGAATCCCCTGGCCCTTGGAATGTCTGAAACCTTTTCATACCCATCCCCGCTCCTCACCCCCACTCCCAAGGTGGTTTTTCGGGCATAAAAAGTCTTGGCACCCTCCTTTCGACGCCACAGGTTGGAGAGACGTGAGTCCTCTGTGGTCGCCAGCATAATAAATGACCCTGCAATCTGGCATACTTTTGTCTTGGTGCTAACTTTCTACACTTGATCCAGTACAACAAGTGTGTGCATGTGCATGTGTGTACAACATTTTTTTCATTCATCTGTTAATGGGCACTTATACACTGTTGGTGAGAATGTAAATTGGTACAACCATTAGGGAAAACAGCATGGAGGTTTTTCAAGAAATTATAAATATACCATACCATATATATGACCCAGTAATCTCACCACTGGATATATATCAAAAGAAAATAAAATCAGTATATCAAAAAGATAATTGCATTCCCATTTTTATTGAAGAAGTATTCACATTAACCGAAACCATCTATTTCTTTTAAGTATTTCTTAATTTATCTTATTTGACACATTGCACTCTAAATTTTTATAGGATTCATGCCTTGTTTTCAATTATTTCTAAAACTTATGAGTCAACAATTATTTGAATTTTGCCTTCTTGTTTATATAGTCTAGTAAAGCAATCAAATGTTTTTTATTTCTTTTCATCTAATCTTCATTTATATTTGTATTTTGTATTAATTTGTCTTCTAAAAAGTATATGATTACATTAATTGTGCTCAGCATTTCAGTTTACTAGTTCTCATATCAACTCAGTCTATTTTAATGTGTAATTTGTATGCTGTACCTTAAATTGTTTTTCTACATTTTCAACAATTTACTTTCTATTTACCTGTTTTCCAAATATGGCTTGACAAGCTCATAATTTTATTCCATATTATTGTGTTTTCTTTTTTTTCATTATGCTGGCAAACATTTAAATATAAACCTCATATCTGGGTTTTATGTGCCATATAATTTATCTAACGCTTCATGCCAGTAGCTCACCTTCTTCTGTGCAACATACTTTATAGTTAAGATCTCACATATGGGATACATCCCACTCTGGATGCCTCCAGGCAGTTTCTGTTTGTTTATTCCATTTGCCTTGTCAGAAGCTGAATGACCCACATGGATCTGACATCGTTGTGATCAGATGCATGTGAATGGAGCAATGGCCTATTAGGTTGATATTTCTCTCAATCATTACCTTTATTTACTTCTGGCCCTGAGATGTTTCTGTAATTTTCTTTCAACTATATTAAGCATTCTGTGAATTTAGTTGGTGACTTTAATTATCTGTATTGAGTTTTTAAAGCATGTTATTTTCCTGAAAACAGAACTATCAACAGCTGCATATATGAGTAAAATATTTTACCTAGATTTTCTATGGCACAGATCACCACTACTGCTGTCTTCAATAGACCGTGTTGCAATAATTTCTGGAATGTGATTCCTTTTTTATCACCAGAAAATTAATTATATATTATGCACGAATTTTTGAAATACTTTGCTGCAGTAAATAGTGTATGGTCAGAATTATTGTTTATTATTTTTTGCTTTAACATACATCTAATATGAGTCAAAGTATTTACCTGAATTTAGATATTTTGGCTTCAATTGCCATTTTACCTCATTAGCACTTCCCTAACTTCATAAAAGATATCAGTTGAATTTTTTAATTCAAAATGTATTGAAAAGATTTTTTTTAACTTTGTAATGTATGTATTGCAATCCAGGACATTTTCAATAAATACATTAAACTTGGGGCCCTGGCTAAGTATTCCTTTCTTACTAAAAAAATCAGATTTTTTCCGGTGCAACTCCATTGCCTGCAGTAATATTTGTAACTACAAATGCCAGCACAGTATTTCAATACTGTACTCAGTGCTTCCTAACTAAATATCTCATTTGCTATGAAACAACCCAAATATAAATGCTGAATTTATAAGACAAATAAACAAATTCTTCACAAAAAACAATGAAAGACTAATTTTCTACAAAACTTATTCATTAGTTCTTCAATCATATTACTTAGGCTATTTCAAATATAAGAGATTCTTTTATCTAGGTTTATTGTTTGTTTGTTTTCAGATGGAGTCTCACACTGCCGCCAGGCTAGAGTGCAGTGGCTCTCCTGCCTCATCCTCCCAAAGACTTGGGATTGCAGGCATGAGCCAGTGCACCCAGCTTTTTTTCTTTTTTCTAAACATTTCACATACAAATGAGACTATGTAGTATTTGTCTTTCTGTATTTCCCTTATCTAATTTAGTATAATTTCTTCAAATTTCATCAATATTGTTTTAAATAAAAGAATTTCTTATTAAAGCTCTAAAATTATCTCTCTTTTGAAATTTATTCATTTATTTGTATCAGAGAAGTGCAGACACCCTTGGCTATACTTATTTTATGTCCGTTGGCTAAATACTCCAAATTGGAATTAAAGATACTTCTAGTTTAAAAATTTTAAGAAAACTCCAGGGGGACGATCCAAGGTGGCCGTTTAGGAACAGCTCAGGATTGCAGCTCCCAGTGAAAGCACAGAGGGTGAGTGGACGCCGCATTTTTATTGTCCACAGACTAGGCAATTCCCAGGTGGAGGAGCTCCATGGGTCGCCAGCGAGGCTGTTTTGGCCAGCTCGGCTGTGCCGGCCGATGCCACTGCTTTGCCCCACGCGGCTGCTTTGTCGGTGCCCCGGAGCAGCGGTTCTCCGTACAAAATACACTGGTCCGGGTGCCCTTTTGGCTGGCGATTGGAGCTAAGGGAAGTCGCCAATTCGTCTGATTAAAAAGGGGACTGAGCAGGGAACCAGGACAGTAGATTCCAGGGCAAAAAAAGCGCCACAAATCTCAGTGCTGCTCTTTAAGCCAGCGCAGCGAGTCGCCGCACGGGAAAAAATACAGACCCTGGCGCCTTAACAGGCGACTGGAACACCAACTTAAAAAAAAAAGAAAGGCTCTGAGGCAGGGAGCCAGGTGATCAGGCTCGGCCGGTCCCACCCCCACAAAAGAACAGCAATCAGAAACTCTCTGGATTGAGAGTTTCACAGCAAGCGCAGCTGAACCCAGGATGGTTCAGCTCTGTGGGGGAGGGGTAACTGCCACTACCAAGGCAGCCCACCACTATGGAGGTAGTCAGCCAATGCTGAGGCAGCCCGCCATTGCCAAGGCAACCTGCCACTGCAGAGAGGCTCCGCCTTAACAGAGGCGGGCCACCATTGCCAAGGCAGTTCTAACTACACCCATATAAACAGGACTGCAAGGAAGTTCACTCAGCAGCTGGGCAGAGCCCACAGCAGCTCAGCAAAGCCTCTACAGGCAGACAGTGACTAGACTGCCTCCTTGCTGGGCAGGGCAGCTCTGAAGGAAAAAAAAGAAGGCAGAAGCATAACGGATACTCATAAAGCCCTAAATCCCTGGGACAGAGCACCTGGGAACAAAAAGTGGTTTATGAGTTCTGCTGCAGCAGACATAAACATACCTGCCCAGCAGCTCAGAATGAACAATGGAGTTCACAGCTCAGCATTTGAGCTCCTATAAAGAAGAGAACATCTCCTCAAGCAGCTCCCTGACCACTGTATATCCAAAGAGTCACCTCATAAAGGACAGATCAGATTGACACTTGGTGGGTATCCTTCTGGGACAAAGATAGCAGAAGAAGAAAACTGGTAACAACCCATACTGTTCTGCAGCTGCTGCAGGTGATCCCCAGGCAAGCAGGGCCTGGAGTGGACCTCAGCAGACCTACAGCAGAGGGGCCAGACTGTCAGAAGGAAAACCAAGAAACAGAAATAACCTCACCATCAACAAACAGAATGCCCACTCAGAGACCCAATCTGAAAGCCAGCAACTACAAAGGCGACAGGAGGATAAATCCATAAAGATGGGAAGAAACCAGTGCAAAAAGGATGAAAACACCCGAAACCAGAACACCTCTCCTCCTAAAAGGGATCACAACTCCCCACCAGCAAGGGAACAAGGTTGGATGGAGAACGAGTGTGATGACAGAATCAGACTTCAGAAGGTGGGTAGTAAGAAACTTCTGTGAACTAAAAGAACATGTTCTAACCCAACACAAAGAAACTAAGAACCTTGAAAAAAGATTTGACCACATGCTAATGAGAATGGACAAAATAGAAAGGAATATAAATGAATTGATGGAGCTGAAAAACACAACACGAGAACTTCGTGAAGCATGCACAAGTATCAACAGCCGAATTGACCAAGCAGAAGAAAGGATATCA
>NW_016108287.1:88987-92802 GCF_001604975.1 Cebus imitator
AGGTGATGGGGAGGAAGGCAGCAAATCACACTGCCACGTGTGTACCTATGCAACAATCTTGCATGTTCTTCACATGTACCCCAAAACCTAAAATGCAATAAAATAAATAAATGGGGGGGGGAAATAAGAAAACTCCATATTGACTTTTTTTTTCTTTTTAATAATGGCTGCACCAATGGACATGCTCAGCAATGGTGTGCAAATATTCTCTTTTCTGTTATAACTTTTTGATAATAACTATCCTAACACCATGATAAGGTGATATCTCATTGTGATTTTGATTGTAATTGTGCTGATAATTAGTCATGTTGAGAATCTTTTTATATACCCTCTGGCCATTTGTATGTCTTTGGAAAAATTGATATTTTGCCCAATTAATTAGGGAATTGTGTTTTATTTTGTTCTTTTTTGTATTGATTAGTATTATATATATTGTGCTTTTTTGTATTGATTAGTATTATATATATTTTGAATAGTAACATATTATCCTACATATGGTTTACAAATATTTTCTCCTATTCCATATATTGTCTTTATATTTTGTTGGGTGTTTCTTTTATCATGCAGAAACTTCCTATTTTGATATAATTCCATGTTTTTATTTTTGCTTTTGTTGCTTGTGTTCCTTATGCAGAATCCAAAACATCATTGCCAGGACCAGGGCCAAGGAGGTTTTCATATACATATATGTATATATTAGATGATTCAGGATTTCAGATCTTATGTTTAAGTCTTTATTTTAAACTAATTTTTGTGATGATCAAGAGAAGTGTTTGCTTTTTGTGCGTGCATATGTAGTGTTTTCTACAGCATTTCTTGATGTGTCTATCTTTTCCTAATTCTGTGGGATCAGTTGACTGTATATGTGAGCATTGATTTCTGGGTTCTCTATTTTGTTCCATTGGTTCTTATGTAAGTACTACAGTATTTTAATAACTATAGCATTGTAATATAGTTTGAAATCAGGAAGTTTGAGGCCCTCAGCCTTTTTGTTATTCTTGGTATTTGGCTATTTGGGGTCTTTTGTGGTTCCATACTAATTTTGCAATTGTTTGCTCTACATTTATTTTAATGGTATTAAAATTTTGATAGAAATTTCTTTAACTCTGTAGATGACTTTGTTCAACATAAATATTTTAACAGTATTAATTTGTAGAATCCACGGACACAAAATATAGTTCCCATTTTGTATTCTTTAATTTCTTTCATCAACATTTTATAGTTTTCAGTATGCAGATCTTTAATTTTCTTGGTTAAACTCATTCTATTTAATGAATTAAATATTTCTATTTGATGATATTGTAAATGAAATTGTTTTCTTTATTTCTTTTTCACATATTCTGTTATTACTGTAAGAAAATGCAACTGATTTTCATGTTAATATTGTATACTACAAATTTACTGAACTAGCTCTTTAGCTATAACAGGGTTTCATTGTTGTCGTTGGTAAAATGGTGGATATTCTTAACCCTGGTTACACTTTAAATTGATACTTGCTATTATTATTTCATAATTTTTAAAATTATGACCAGATGGGTTTCTGTTGTCCTATATTCAGTGAAATTCAAATATTCCCATTTAAAGTAGTTTAGTGGGTTTTGTCTGGGTCTCGAGATGGGGGGCATCCCGTGGGAGCAGGGAGAGATTCAGGAAGGGGAAGGAGAAGCATTCACGGAGGAGGCTGATCAGGAGAAGCAGAGAGGGGCTCCGAAGGCTGTAGAATGTAGAAGGGGTCGTGTCGAAGACCCAGTGGAGAGAAAGAATGAGCCAGAAAAGGGGCAAATGGTGGGAGTGGACAACAGGACTGTTTCCCAGCACCGGCAGGGGGCAGGAAACTTTGCAAAATCTCCAGGCCCCAGGGAACAGTGCAGGCAGAATGCGAGGGAGTGGAGAGGACCAGGCGTACCCCAAGGGTCAATTTGTAGAAAGGGACATTTCCCAGTTCCTTCACCTCTTCCCAACGTTCTGTGGGCACGGCCCCCAGGGTCAGGGCAGGGGAGGAGGCGGCTCCCGGTGGGCTCAGACAGCTTAGAGGAGCACACTCGCTTCGCAGGGACGGGGTGACAGCAGAAGCAAGCGACGGCTGCGATCCCGCAGGCCCCGTGTGTAGGCGTGGGGGTCGCCGGTGGGGCCGAGCTTACGGGGCCCAGTGAGTGGTCTTGTAGGTGGCCCGGGAGGAATCCACCTGCCCATGCAGTGACCTTCCGGGGGACCAATGTGAACAGCACCCTGGACACACCCTTCCTAGCTGGAACATTTTTGAGGCTGGAATTGAAGCTCAGGGAGACAAGCGGCCGGAAGAAAGACTGGAAGAAACTCCGAGGGTAAAGTCCAGCCCAAGGGGAGGAAGCGGAAATGCTCGGCCTGCGTCAAACAGGGCTCTGAGGAGAAGGTTCCGGGCTGGATGGTCACTGCCCTATAGAGACGCAGGCTTGGTGGGGGCCTGAGGAGCACCAGGGAGACCCAGGACAGCCGGGCAGAGCGGGCGGTGAGAACCCACAGCTACTGCTTCTCTGCACAGTTCGCCTTCTCGAAGGCCCGGCCCCCAGCTGAGCCCAGCAGTGAATTTCATGGTGCCTCCTGGACCATGGCTGGGGGTGACCAGAAGAAGATCCCACCTCCCAGGGAGAGGACGCCACTATTTCCCCAAGGGAATAAAGCTGCTGGCCCAACCAAAAATAAATAAATAAAAAAAAATAAAATAATTTTGTTTTGTCTTTGAGAATAATGTGTATCTTCTGTTTACTGGTCAACATGCTGCCCATTAATCTATATGCCTAGCCAAACATTTTAATAAAGTTATTTAACATTATAATCCTTTATTATGAAACAAAACAGCAAACTTTGCAATGGTTTTGATGTCATCTAATATGATTGAAAATATGTCAATTTGTCATTGCCAGTGAATCTTCATGTTATTTATTTTACACTGTTAGATATTCTGTCTACAAATGTCTAATGTCTTAGAATCTTGCCTTGCATATTGTCTGTGCTACGTACTACTCTAATTCATCAATTATCTTTTTATACCGTTCTTAAAATACAATATTATTGGCTGTGTACAGTGGTTCATGCCTGTAATCCTGGAACTTTGAGAGGTCGAGCTAGTTAGATCACCTGAAGTGAGGAGGTCGAGACCAGCCTGACCAACATGGTGAAACCATGTCTCTACTAAAAATACAAAAATTAGCCAGGTATGGTGGCGGGTGCCTTTAATCCCAGCTACTAGGGAGGCTGAGGCAGGAGAATTGCTTGAACCGGGAAGGCAGAGGTTGCAGTGAGCCAAGATAGTTGCCACTGCGTTCCAGCCTGGGCAACAGAGCGAGACTCCAGCTCAAAAAATATATATTTTTATTAAAATTATTTTACTGCCTAAATATTTATGAAAATTATCAGGTCTATTCAATCTGCCCTCTTGATAAAAGCCAGATTTTTTTCTCTTTACTAATATGTTAGACAGTACAAATGCAGTTTTATTACATGGATATGTTGCATAGTGATGAAGTGTGGGCTTTCGGTGTAACAATCATCTGAACAGTCCTTGTTGTCCCAGTCGGGTATTTTCTTATTCCTAAGCCCTTTACCACTTCCCATCTTTCAGAGTCTCCAGTGTCTATTTTTCCAGTCTCTATATCCAAGTGTACGCATTATTGAGCTCCCATGTATAAGTGAGAAAATGCAGTATTTGATTTTCTGTTTCTGAGTTATTTCATTTACAATAATGACCTCCAGTTCCATTTACATTGCTGCAAAAGATATTTTATTCCTTTTTATGGCTGAGTAGTATTCCATGGTATAAATGTATAGCACATTTT
>NW_016108287.1:92971-105925 GCF_001604975.1 Cebus imitator
CAGCCTCCTGAGTCGCTGGGATTACAGGCACGCGCCACCATGCCCGGCTAATTTTTTGTATTTTTAGTAGAGACGGGGTTTCACCATGTTGACCAGGATGGTCTCGATCTCTTGACCTCGTGATCCACCCGCCTCGGCCTCCCAAAGTGCTGGGATTACAGGCTTGAGCCACCGCGCCTGGCCAGCACATATTCTTAATTCAATCATTGATTAATAAATTTAAATTGACTCTATATCTTTGCTATTGTGGATAATGCTGCAATAAATATATGAGTGTGGGTATCTTCTTTATGTAATAAATTATTTTCCTTTGGGTAAATACCCAGAGGTTGGAATGCTGAATCAAATGGAAGTTGTATTTTTATTTTTCTGAGAGGTCTTCATACCATTTTCCATAGAGGTAGAAATTTACATTCCCACAAACAACATATAAGTTTCTTTTTTTCTCTGTATCCTTGCCAATATCTGTCATTTTTCTTCTTTTTATTAATTAGCTTTTATGAATAGTGTAAAATGGTATTCCATTGTGGTTTTTAATTGATATTTCTCTGGTCATCAGCAATGTTGAGCATTTTTTACATGCTTATTGGTCATCATTGTCTTTTTTTATTTTTTAAATATCTATTCCCATTATTTGCCTGCTTTTTGATAAGGTTACTTGTTTTATTCTTGTTGAGCTGTTTGATTTCCTTATTCATTCCAGACATTAGTTCTTTGTCACATGCATACTTTGCAAACATTTTTTGTATTCCATAGGTTTTTCTGCTCATTTGTTAATAAAAACTTCTTTGCAGGAGCTTTTTAGTTTAGTTAAGTTTCATTTGTCTATTTTTGTTATGATTGCTTTGGCTTTTGAGATCTTAGTCATAAATTATTTGTCCAGGCCAATGTCTAGAACAGTTTATCATAAGATTGCTTCTAGAATTTTTATCATTTCAGGTCTTATATTTTAGTAGTTTGATATATATTGAGTTGATTTTTGTATATGGTGGAGTTCCATTTTATCCTTCTGCATATGGCAATATAATTTTTCCAGCGCAATATGTTAAATAGAACGTCATTTCCCCAGTGTATGTTTTTGTTAACCTTGTAAAGGATCAGTTGTGTGTAGGTATGTGGCTTTATTTTAGGTTCTGTATATGTCTATTTATATCACTGCCATGCTGTTTTGGTTATTAAAGCCTTCTAGAATAATTTTAGGGCAGATAATGTAATATCTCCAACTTTGTTGTCTTTGGTTAAGTTTGCTTTGGCTATTCAGGCTTTTCTATGGTTCCATATGGATTTAAACTTTTTTCTAATTCTATAAAAGCTAACATTGGCATTTTGATAGGAAGTGCATTTAATATGTAGATTGTTTGGGGGACTATAGTCATTTAAATGATAATAATTCTTTCAATCCATGAACATGGAATGTTTTTTGCATTTGTTTGTATCATACACAATTTATTTCATCAGTGTTTCATAGTTTTCCTTGTAGAGATCTTTCACCTATTTGATTAATTGTATTTCTAGTTATTTTACTTTTTTTGTAACTATGGTAAAAAAATTGACTTTTTAATTAGGTCCTCAACTTGATCATTATTAAATGTTTAAAAATGCTACTAATGTTTGTACATTGATTTTGTATCCTGAAACATTATTAAATTCATTTATAAAGTCTAAAGTTTTTGGTGGTCTTTAGCTTTTTTTTTTTTTTTTTTGAGATGGAGTTTCTGTCTTGTTACCCAGGCTGGAGTGCATGGCGCCATCTTGGCTCACCGCAGCCTCTGCCTCCTGGGTTCAAGCAATTCTCCTGTCTCAGCCTCCCAAGTAGCTGGGACTACAAGCGTGCGCCACCATGCCCAGCTAATTTTTTTGTATTCTTAGTAGAGACGGGGTTTCAGCATGTTGACCAGAATGGACTCCATCTCTTGACATTGTGATCCACCCGCCTCGGGCTCCCAAAGTGCTGGGATTATAGGCGTGAGCCACTGCACCTGGCAGTCTTTAGCTTTTTCTACATATAATATCATGTCATCAACAAAGAGGGACAATTTGACTTCCTAATTAAAACCATATGGATGGTCCCACTGAGATCAACAGACAGAATCTGGGAGAGGGCACAGGTGATGGTATTATTTTAAAGCAGTCATGTGATTGGGGTTGGAAACTTAGGCTGAGAGCCATTTAGCGAAGCATTGCAGTTTAAATTAAAAATTTCTGTGTACATATAAATAATTTCTGATTCCAGGCCTCTCTCTTAGTAATGTGATTCTGTAGGTTTGGAAGGGGTCCATGAATTGGCTTCTTTACAGTCTTCTCTTAATGTTGATAATTCTTCCACTACATCTGTTGTAGTAGCACTCAGCTAGAGAAAGTAGGCGCAGCACTCAGAGTTTCTGACACCTAACACATCGCAACACAGATACTTTTGGCGTGAAGTGGAAACTACCAGTCACCATATTCAAACATGTTATTCTCTGCTGCCTCTTTAAAGTTTACTGAGCCTAGAGAAGGCATCAATGTTTGAGGAAGTCTGCATTTGAAAAACATGTACCCATGAGTTAATATGATGTTTATAGAGTGTGTACCTGTATTCAGAAGTCTGTTACAAAGCACTGTGCTGAAAACATCACATGATGGGAGTTAATTCTCATAGCACCCTGGGAGTTGGATGCTAAGTGTACTCTAATTCCTATGATTTAAAGGAAGGGCCCAGCATTTCTATTTTTTCTTTTATTTTAAATATTATTTATGTTAAAAAGAAAATATGTAGAATAAAAGCTATATAGACAGATGAGAGGGATACAGAAAGAAAGGGTGAACTGTTCAGAAGGATTTTTTGGTATTTATATTGACTTTCTTGTGTTCTATAGAGCAACTACTGGATCTGCAGAAGTTAAATAAAAAAAAACAGGTCGCTAGGTGTGATGTTTCTAAAAGCACTGGCTTCAGTGAAAAATAAATTGTGGACCACAAATATATAATTATTTGCTCTCATTTATCTGCTTTTTATTTTCAGGAAATTGTGGGCACCAGCTCAGGAAAGGCAGCAGGAGCCGCCACTGAAATTTCTGATGTCCTTTAATTAGTTCTGAAAGAGGAGATTCTAGGATAAGACCATACCTGGATGAGGCTTTAGAAGTGGGTGGATCTGGGCAGGGCTGGGACAGAAAGTAGGCCCCTTGTGTCTGATGTCTATGCTGGTGGAGTATTTACAGTTCTATCTTTCCTAAGCCTGCCCAATAGAAACTTGACTCTTAGAGTTTGTGTAATTTTAATCTATTTTAGCCATTTCTCTGTCAATTTTTATAACACACAGTAACAAGGAATTTAATCAAAACCCTTAGAATATTTTAGAAAAATATATGAGAAGCTAAAAAATTATTTTTATTAAGGTTAGATAAATAGAAATAATCACAACAATAGCAATAATTCTGTCCACAAATAGCCCTTCAGGTGGTGATATCCGAAGTCACAACAGCACAAGGGAAGTGGGACAAATGCAGCCGAAGTACCCTGTACACCTCCCTTCTCTCTCCTGACCACAGAATGTTGAATTCAATCATTTAGCCATTTGCTCTGGATTGAAAGTATCTGGACAGTAGAATGTTTCATCTGTTTTTCTTTGTGCATGTAAGATGGAGTCTTACTCTGTCACCTAAGCTGGAGTGCAGTGACACTCAGCTCACTGCAACCTCCACCTCCCAAACTCAAGTGACTCTCCTCCCTCAGCCTCCCAAGTAGCTGGGACTACAGGCTCTTGCCACCACACCTGACTAATTTTTTGTACCTTTAGTAGAGACAAGGTTTCACCATGTTAGCCAGGATGGTCTCAATCTCCTGATCGTGTGATCCACCCAATTCCACCTCCCAAAGTGCTGGGATTATAGGCATGAGTCACTGCATTTGTCCTCATCTGTTTTTCTAATGGTCATAGCTTATAATAAAATAGTTTTATATCCCCTCCAAATCTTATAATAAATTTTAATCTTAATGTTATAGGTGGAGCCTGGTGGGATGTGGTTGAATCATGGGGATGGATTCCTCACAGCTCTGTGACGTCTTGTCATAGCTAGTACTCATGAGATCTGGTGGTTTAAAAGTGAGGCGAATTCCTCACCCATCCATTCTGTTTCCACTTCTCCAGCATGTGAGATGCTTGTTCCTCTTTCATCTTTCACCACAATTTTAATCTTCTTTATATGTTAATGTTATTACAAAATTTCACTCAATTTTCTTATAAAATTACCTAACAAAATTTTGTCATTGTATCATAAATATGATAAACATGATATTATGACATCATAATATATTACATCATAAGTTCTATATATTGTGACATCACAATATATTATGATATTATAGTATGTATTATGACATCACAATATATTATGATGTCATAATTTGTATGTATTATGATGTCAAAATATATTTTGATATCAAAACTTGTATGTATTAATGATCACAGTATATTATGGCATAATAACTAGTGTGTTATGGCATCACAATATATTATGAAATCATAATTAGTATGCACTACTGCATCACAATATATTATGACATCATAATGACATTATAACATCACAATATTTTATGAGATCATAATCTGCATGTATTATGATAAATTTATATTACATAATTTATATGTAATATGATGTATTACAAATTATTATGTAATTTGTCCATATTATTTACATATTAGATGGCTCTGGATGTCTTGGGTTCTGGGGGCAGGGTGGGGGTGGGAGGGGACACCCACGTCGCAGATGCGGAGCTTGGAGCACAGGGCCCTGGGGTTTCAGGAGTGGTGAGGAGGCCATGATTGGCCTGTAGGGACTTTGATGTTAGCTCTGGGTGAGGTGGCTACTGCAGGTTGAGCACAGCACTTGGTGGGACTCAGGTGGCTGCCATTGGGCAGATGGACAGAGGTGTTAAGGCACCAGAAGACAAAAGCTACAGCCTCTCAGGAAGGGAGGGTGGCCGTGGGGGCTGTAAAAGGGGTGCCAACAACATTTTGGGGAGATGAGTTGTGGGTGTGAGAGAGTAGGCAGGGGGACAATGCCCAGGCATTCTGGCCTGGAACAGAGGCAGGTGGACTCTGCCCAGCTGTGGAGAGGCCTGTCAGGGAGATGGGGCTTCTGGTTTCAGAGGAGCTCAGATATGCACTCATGCAGATGAGGGTCCTCGTGGGATGGGCATGGAAGGGGCAGCTACAACCTGCAGACCATGGCTGTGGGCTGAGCCCCTGGTACCTCTGGGATGAGCAGGCAAAAAAGTGAGAAGGAGCCATCCATGGAGACAGCGGCAGAGGGAAAAAGAGGAAAGTCCCCAGGACAGGGGCAGACTCAGGAAGATAATACAAATTTCCACTCACCTGCCATAATGACCTCTGCCCCTGCCCATACACCCTAGTGCCCTTGCCCTGAGTCTCTGCTTGCCTCTGCATACCTGTCAGTCCCAGGTATGTGTGGGCTCAAGCTGTGGGGGTAACTGAAGGACCACTTTTAGAAGGCACAGTCTAGAAATGGGTGGCGCTGAGTCATTGTCATCTCCCAGTCCTGGAAACAGCCTCTGCCGCAGCCCGCTAAGCTGTCTTCATCACCCAGAGTCTCCTTCCCTTATCCCTGGAGGCCTGGAGGACAGCTTAGAGCTGAGATGTGCCTCTTCCCTGTGTCTGTCTACACGGCTGCCGCCTGTGCCTCAGCATCCACCTCTGAGAGGTGGGTCTGTTGCTGCACATGAAGGGCGAGGAGGTCACTTTGGGGAAGGGGCTGCCCCTTCCTCTTTCTTGGGTCCCTGGTGCCTCTGTCCTAAAGATATGGCAATTCAGTCTACCCATGAGTCCAGGCAGGAAGGCAGCCACACCCCAACCCCCAGAAAGAAGAAAAACTAGTTGAGCTGTGAGGGGGGGAATGGTGACAGCCCCAGTCACCAGGACAAAAAGAGCTGAGGCCTCTGGGAGGCCATCCTCACTGGTGCCCGCTGGGCTCTGGAGTTCTGCAGAGGGTGGCTTAGGGGCTCAGGGGTTTGGGGGCCAAGGCTTCTCAGCTGCTTCTGAGGCCCCCAGCTCTGCAAGAGGCTGGGTTTCCCTTCCTGTTAAACTGCTCGAAATGCCTGTCCTAGGTCATTCACTTAGACTGCTGGGTCTCTTTCCTGGTGGGCCTTCCCGGTGTGCCTTCCTGGGGGAGTGGGGGCTTCCCTGGAGACTCCATTATTCTTTGAGGTTTTCAGGCTAGGATGAAGCACCCCAACATCACAGCAAAAATAGTCCCTTGGGGGAAGTGGAGGAAATGGAAGGGGACACATAGCACAGCTCAGAGCATGACTGGGCAGGGACATCATGTTGAAACCCTTTGGAGCCTCATTCAGCCCAGGCAGAAGTCCTTGAAAGGCCAACACTCTTCCTACAAAGGAGGGAAAACTGAGGCTGGGGGTGGGCAGGGTGACCTTGAATTGGGGGTCTGGTCAGATGGGCCCCTGCTCCTCACCTCAGCTGTGGCCTTCATGTGCACTTTCACGATCAGAAACCCCTTACTGGACTTGGCCCCATTAGATGGACCAGAAACTGCCAGCCATGGGGTCCGCCCAAACCAACCTTCACTGCCTGCTTTCTGGCAACCTCACTCTCTCCACCTCCTGGATGAAGAACCACAAGAGCTCTAAGGAGACATCATATCAGGACATCGAGGTGAGCCTGGAAATTGGTGGGAGTGTGGCCTGGGTGTGGAAGGCGGGACATGTCTTTGGCTCACCCGCCCTTGCACCTAAAGCTGTGGCACCAGCAACAGAGCCTGGCCATGGAGTGTGGTGCCCTCAGACTGCTGTCACTTCATCTCTGTGATGGAGAACAGTGCAGCAGCCTTCAGCAGACATGCACGCTGGACAGCTGGGTAAGTGCTGTTGTCTGTGGGCAGGAGGCGGGAAGGTGGGCAGCCTCTGAGCTCCCATCTGTTCTCTCAATGTGCTCTCCTCACCATCCCATCCTACCTGCAGGGCTTCTGGCCAACCAGATGCAGCCAGGTGGAATTCCACTGCAAAGCATACAGCAACTTTGTATGTGGAGGTGAACAGCAGCAAGGTGGTGTCAAGTGCATACCCTAGGCCACTGTGTTCAAGGGAGATGCTGTTGCTGGTCAGGAGCATGGGGATGGCAGGCCCGGGACTCCACCTTACTAAACTCTACCATTATTATAGAAAGTTTAGAGTAGCCTATGAAAGACAGAATAGTGTCATCAGCCAGGGGACAAAATCCTCTATAGAGAGCATTTCTCCTGGATATGAACTTGGTGGTGGTTCATTTAGCATCTGTCTAAAATCAGAGGTAGTTTTTTGTACAGTAAGATTACATGAGTCAATTGATAAAAGTGGGAATCATTCCTGTGAATATTGTCCCTCACAATTCATTCAAAAACATTTGCTTCTGTCTTTGCAACTTTATGCTCTCTCAATTCCCACACCAAGTAAAAACCTCCTTGGTGAGCTTATAATCAATCTTGCATATTTAACAATTTGGATTTTATCTTAAGATCTATTGGAACAAAATCTATTTGATTTATAGTAGATGTAAAATAGAAAAATTAGGATGGGCTATTCTGGACATGTAGAATTAGTTTCTTTTATAATAATGAGTTTTCTACCAACCTGTGATTATTACACTAAAAATAATGCTAACATATATTTTATTTCATTGTGTGGAGTTTAAAGGGATACACTGGATAATGAAATAATATTAACTAGCTGAACGTTGATGCCTATTTTTCAGTTTTTTAAAAAATTATTTTAACAAAGTTTTTATTTTTACTGTAAAATTGCATTTGATTAGATCCACTCTTAAATGTTTATTTCTTTTTCATACATATGCAAATGGAATCGTTTTCTTATTTTTATTTTAAGGTTGATCATTGTTAGTACATAAAAGTAGTACTGAACTTTGTATATTGATTTTGTATCTTGTGACTTTGCTGAACTCATTTATTGGTTTTTGTGAGCTTTAATGAATTTCTTATAAATTTTTGTATTCAAGTTTACATCAACTGCAGTGATAGACAATTTCAACCTCTTTCCCACATGAATGATTTGTTTATTTTCTTATGTAATTTCTTTGGATATTAAGATTTTTGTCTTGTTCTAAAATATCAAGACACAACATCGAGTATTTTATTGTTATGGGGTTAGTCATAAGATTTTCATTGATGCCCTTTAGCAGATCTAGAAAGTCTGCTTATATAGTCCTCCTTTCCAGGGAGATTAATCATGAATGAATTTTGAATTGGTCAAATGCTCTCTGTGTCTTTTGAAGGGATCTTTCTGTTACCTTCCTTTATCCTATTTCTTTGTGTAAGACATTGATTGATTATTGGAGAGGTCAATATTGCATTTGTGAAATAGTTCCATTTGTTCATGGTGTACAATCATTTTGACATGTTCTTCATTCATTTCACTCTTTTTTTGAGAATTTCTATGTGTGTATTCATCAAAATTTTATTCGTATCCATATTTATTTATGATGCTTTTGTCTGGTTTTCATATCAGAGTAATACTGGCCTGACAGAACAAACTGGAAAGTGTTCCCAATAACTGTCTTCTATTTTCTGAAAGGGATTGTGAAGAGTTGGCATGAATTCTTCACTAAATATTTAGTAGAATTTACCAGTTAAGTCACATGATTCTGGGCTTCTCTTTTGTAAAAAAAAAAAATTAATTAATTGTACCTCTTTATCTGTTGTAGGTGTATTAATATATTTGGTTCCTTCTTGTATTTACCTTAATAATTTGTGCCCAGTGAGGCATTTATATTTCATTTGTAGTATTTCATGTTTTTAAATGTTGACATAGAAAATTCAATAAGTTTAATGTAGGAGAATGTTTAATATAGGAGAATGAGGCTTTGGTGTTTTCTGTGAATGACTTGAGGTTTTCTCTGTTGTAAAGAATGATATGACGACCATCCTGCCATAGTTAATACTTATTGTGTGAGTCAAATAAGAAGGCAGAAGGAAATGAACATCCATCATTTAATCACAAAGCAGTGTATTCATTGAAGCCTTTGAAAAGAATTATCAAAAATTTCCAGGAGAATTCCTTTCCTGGAATCACCATTAAAGGACACTGGCTAAACAAACAGGCATTCCAGAGTCCAAAATTTAAATTTTATTTCAGAACCGAAGACCTCAGTTCCCAGGCCACAGCACAAAGGGGCTTAAGAATTACCTGGCACCAGGTCCCAGACCACGACCTCATGTGATTGTTTGGCTGGAACAAAACATGTGCCTTTCCCCAGGCAGGCCTCATCCTCTTCCTGCCTCCTATTCTTTGACCAGCCACCTGTTATTTTTGCCAGATTTTTTTCCACCTCCCACATCCTATGATTTTTTGGATCCCTCTGCAGGCTGCACGATGCTCAGCCCACATTGGCCATGCAGATGGGAGAGATCTCTCAACCTCTTCTGGCACTTAGGAGTCATGTGTCAATGGTACCAACTCTAGGATAAAAGGTTCTGCCATACACAGACTTGTTTCTGGCCTCTGTCAAAAGGAAAATTTTAGGATGACAACAAAAATGAGATGCTGGCCTGAAAGTTCTACCTTAAAGGTGTTGTACTGGAATGGGCATAGAAAGTCAACACCAAGACAAAAGCATACCAAATTGCAGAGTCTTTATTGCCTATGGCCATGGAGGATTCGAGTCTATAACCCATGGCCCCGAAAGGAGGGTGTCAAAATTTTATGCCCGTAAACTACGTGAGGGGTGAGGGTGAGGGGTGGGGATGGGGGTGAGGAGCTTCAGACAAGGCCGGTGGATTCCATAAATTACCTCCTGGGTGGAGATGAGGGTGAGGGGCTCCGGACATTCTGAGGGCCAGGGGACTTCGGTTATTCTGATTGTTACTTAAGTGGTTTACAGAAGTCAAGATAAGCATTAGTTTACAGATTGTCTGGGTATGGGTGGAAATCACACACCTTAGTTACTTATTACAAGTTGCAGGGGCCAAGATGGTATGGGTTTGGACTGCTTGCCTGTCACATTAGGGTCATAGAGAGCAGTTTCAACAGAAAGCCGAGGTATGGTTGAGGTATGCAGTTTTATGGGGCTTTTTACCATGTCACAAAGGGATACCGTCAGCCTGGTCATCCTTAGTCACCATTTCAGGATCTTGGTCAACAAGACACATCCCACCTTCAGCACTGGTGGGTCTTGGGCAAGGGCTCCTGGGATGTCATGATTCAATGGCAACCTGGAGCAGGACCACCTTAGCAGCCCATGTCCACTGAGTCTCCCCTGTGGCAGAAACAGACACAAGCCACAAAGAAGCTATCCCATTGGCTGCAGCAACTACACCAGACCTCTGCATGACCTCCTCTCAATCCCAGGAATTCAGGAAAAGGCACAATTATTTCTGAACTCAGAACCACAGCAGGAGGACCCTCCATGGCCTGAATCACCACGCAGTGGGCAAGAATTTTAGGCTCTGCTAAACAGGCTGCAAGGCCTGTAAACACTGAGGCTCACAGGGGCTTCCGGACTGAGGAAAATGGGCCAGGTTGCTGAAGGCTGAAACGTCCTGTAACAGGTGAAGATCTGGCCAGATGGTGCTGCACCTCAGCATCAGTGCCAGTCAGACCTAACTAGACACTATATTAATGACACTTGGGGTGGACAGGTGTGAGCCTCCAGGCTGCAAAGAGACCCTGAAGGAGAAAAGGAGATCTGCCCTGGGGCAAGGGTCCAGATCATGATGACTAGGCCAATTTAAAAGCACCCCAATCTCCTCTGTTCTCAGAGGCTCAAGCGGGTGAACAGAAACAATTTAACTGAAGTCTCACTGAAAAAACAGGGTCCCATGGAGTTTGTCACCCCGTATCTACAACTGGAAGCAGTCAGTCACCTCTCTCTCCTCTATATGCCAAGAACCTCTGTTCAGGGCTCCTGACAAACCCCTCCTCCTTTCTGCCTCCCGCCACAGTACACTTGCTAAGAATGCCCGAGATCTGGCACATGAGCATTTTGCACAGCAAGTAGAGGAGCAAATGGGACAAGGCTGGTGGTGTGACCTGCACAAGGGCGGATGTTCACGGGTCCAGGCTGCAGACCAGCTCACCAGGTAGCTGGTGGCAGCTGTGTGCTCCCCACCGGGCCACTCAACCTTCTGGGGCCGCAGATCCTGCTGCGGCTTCGGTTTCTTGAGCGCAGAATGTATAAATGCGGCTAGGGGGTCAAACGTGGGGACTGTGGCGACCTCTGGTACTTCTGACCATCCGGCCCAGGCAGCAGCCAGCCCTGCCCGCGCCTCCACCAGCGGCCCCATCAGCCCGGCGTGCCTGTCGCTTCTTCTCCCCGCAGCTCGCCTCCGGGTTCTCTCAGTCGGGCACCGGGCTGCTCAGTGATGCAGGACCAGCTCAGATCTCGAGTCCTGCACCTACCGGGCGAACAAGCCAGGAGGCCGGGAGAAAAGCTGTCTGTCGCTCCAGAAGGAACAGGGTCTTCGCACTCCAGGACGGAGTGGGCGCCCAGTGGAGGGTGTAGGCGCAGAGAATGGCAGCGGCGGCAGCAGCGGCAGGAGGAGGAGCAGTGGCTTCTCTGGACGTGGCACTGTTTGCCCCCTGAGCGTCTCCCTAAGGCAGTCATGATTCAAAATCCCTGTTCAGCACAGGTGCACAGTCACAGCTGAAAATTGTAGTTATCTAAGAGGACTATTTCTTAATTGTATGTCTATGTTTTATATAGAAGTGTTTTGGTTAATGTTTCTCTCATTCTTGTTTTGCAATTTTCATATTACTGGATTTCTTTTGTAGAATAGGTTCCTTGACATTCGTGTTTTGTGAGTTTGGTTTTACCGACCTATTATGATTTTGAATGTAAATCTGCAACTTTATGTACATGTTAAGTCGATGTGGGGTTTAATTAAAACATGAATCAGCCATATCTGTCACCAATAAAATCATGTCTGTTTGCCTCTATTTGTTTATAACTTATCTTGCATATTTCTTTTCTTGGCTGGTGTCAAACGTTGTTTTATCTTGTTCAGGAGAGTAGTCATGTAAATAGTCTTAATTTACATGTACTTATTAATGAATCTATATTATCTTTGTGTGAGAAAAATACATTTATAATTTGAAGGTAATTTTATAACACTGTATCTCTTTTATGTATCACTTTACACACTCTCTCTGTTTCTCTCTCTCTCTCTCTCTATGTGTATATATATATATATGTTTTTTTTTTTTTTTTTGAGATGGAGTTTCACTCCATTGCCAGGCTGGAGTGCAGTGGCACAGTCTCTGCTTACTGCAACCTCCGCCTCCCAGGTTCAAGCAATCTCCTGCCTCAGTCTCCTGAGTAGCTGGGACTACAGGTGCACACCACCACGCTCAGCTACCTTTTGTACTTTTAGTAGAGACAAGGTTTCTCCATGTTGGCCAGGATGGTCTTGATCTCCTGACCTCACCATCAGCCCACCTGGGCCTCCAAAACTGCTGGGACTACAGTGGTGAGCCACCATGCCAGGCCACTTTACAATATTTTAATTATAATAAAAACACAACAACATTTACCATTCTATGTCTTTTTAATTGCATAATTTTTAGTAGTGTTACATATATCCACGTTGTTATGCAACAGACTTACAGAGCTTTTCCAGTGCAAATCTAAAACTCAGTACCCATAAATGACAACTGCCCATTTTACCCTCTCCTGAGCCCTTGACAAACACATTCTACTTTTGGTTTCTATGATTGGATCACTTAAGATATCTCGTAGGTGGCATTTTTACTCCACCAAATATTTTCTTTGATATCCAAAAAGCTTCTTAAATTTAAGTAGTCCCATTTTTCTGCTTTTTTCTTGTTACTTCTGCTTTTAATGTGATATTAAAAAAATTACCAACACAAGTGTCATGATTTTTACCATATATGTGTACATACACACACACACACACACACACACACACACACATATATATATATATATAT
>NW_016108287.1:106010-122852 GCF_001604975.1 Cebus imitator
TTTTTGATCACTCTGTCGTCCAGGCTGGAGTACAATGGCACCATCTCGGCTCACTGCAACCTATGCTTCCTGGGTTCGAGTAATTCTCCTGCCTCAGCTTCTTGAGTAGCCGGAATTACAGACATGCACCACCACACCTGGCTTATTTTGTATTTTTGGTAGAGATGGGGTTTCTCCATGTTGGTCAGGATAATCTCGAACTCCTGACCTCAAGTGATCCACCCACCTCAGCCTGCCAAAGTGCTGGGATTATAGGCATGAGTTACTGTGCATGGCCTAAATGTTTATTTAAGGTATTTTTGTATATGGTGCAAGTGAAAAGTCTTTCATTTTCTTCCATTTAATATTTAGTTTTGTAACCCTATTTGTTAAAGAGTCTGTTTGTCCCCCTGTTTCACAGTCAGTGAAAGAGTTTCAAGATATCTCTAGAACGTTTGTATGTTGCAAAACTAAAATTCAATGTCCATGAAAGAACAACTACCCCTTTATCTCCTCCTCTAAGGCTCTGATGGATACTATTCTACTTTCTGTTTCTAGGAGTTTACTTTAGATGTCTTATTTAGCTGGAATCACACAGTGAGCGTACTTTTGTGACTGGTTTATTTTATTTACATAATGTCCTCAAGATGTATTTTTAGTGTAAAAATAGATTTCCTGCTTTAAAAAAACTGAATATTCCATTATTTGTATATTCTAAATTGTCTTTATTCACTCATTCATTGAGGGACATTTGGGTTGCTCCCACATATTAGCTGTTGTGAGTAATGTCACAATGAATATGGATACACAAATAACTCTTCATTTGGCCATATATTTGTGAGTTTATTTCTGTGGTCTATTCTGTTCCATTGGTCTGTTTGCCTGCCTTTATGTCAGTATCAGTTTGGGTGCGGGCGCGGGGAGGGGCAGGGAGGGACGGGGCGGGGCGGGCAGGTCCACCAGGCTGCCGGCTGCCTCCTGCTGCGAGCGAGAGAGGCTGGAGGTGGGGCGGGGGCTGCGGCTGGAGGCAACTATGCAAGGCGCTCCTCCGAGCCTCTCAGCGCTCCAAGCCCACAGGGAAGAAGGAGGGGCCAGTGTGAGTGACGTCAGTAACACTGAGGTGAACGTGGGCGTTGCCAGTGGTGCTCTGTCAGTGCCTATGGAAGAAGTCAGTGGTTGGTGTGAAGTCACCCACTAAGATGCTTGTTTTAAGTACAGCGTGTGAACCACGCAGCCTGGATGGTGGTGGTCGGGGGTCCCCAGGCCGCTAGTAGAATTCGTCAGGGATTCAGAGCTGTGGAGGATGAAATCGAGTAGTGAAAACGAAAAGTTGCCTGAGCCATTGGCGTGGCCCTGTATCTGCAGGATTATGGCAGGAAAAGTAAAATGGGTCACTGATATCGAGAAGTCAGTGCTGATCAATAACTTTGAGAAGACAGGATGGGTCCAAGTGACAGAAAATGAGGATTGGAATTTGTACTGGATGAGCGTGCAAACCATCCGAAATGTGTTCAGTGTCGAAACTGGATATCTGCTCTCAGACTATCAAATAGTCGACCATTTTCCAAACCACTATGAAAGGACCCAGAAGGATCTGATGGTGAAGAACATCAAAAGATACAGGAAGGAGCTAGAGAAAGGAGTCCTCTTGCAGAAAAGGACGAAAATGGAAAATACCTCTATCTGGACTTTGTTCCAATTACCTACGGGCTGCCCGCTGACCATAACCTGTTCGTAGAGGAGTTCCAAAAGAGCCCGTCCAGCACCTGGATCATGAAGCCTTGTGGCAAGGCCCAGGGAAAGGGCATCTTCCTAATCAACAAGCTCTCACAGATCAAAAAGTGGTCCCAGGACAGCAAGACGTCTTCGTTTGTGTCTCAATCTAATAAAGAAGCCTACATGATCTCTCTCTGTATTAACAACCCTTTACTAATTGGCGGGAAGAAGTTCGACCTGCGCTTGTTAGTTCTGGTGTCTACGTACCGTCCACTGCGCTGTTACATGTATAAGCTTGGGTTTTGCCGGTTTTGCACAGTGAAATACAGCCCGAGTACCAGTGAGCTGGACAACATGTTCGTTCATCTCACCAACGTTGCCATCCAGAAACACGGGGACGACTACAACCACATCCACGGGGACAAGTGGACAGTCAGCAACTTGCGGCTCTACCTGGAGAGCACCCGTGGCAAGGAGGTGACCAGCAAGCTGTTCGACGAGATCCACTGGATCATCGTACAGTCCCTGAAGGCCGTGGCGCCGGTGATGAACAATGACAAGCACTGCTTTGAATGTTATGGCTACGACATCATCATTGAAGACAAGCTGAAGCCCTGGCTGATCGAGGCGAACGCGTCCCCGTCGCTCACCTCCAGCAGTGCCAACGATCAAATCCTCAAGTATAACCTGATTAATGACACCCTCAACATTGCCGTCCCCAACGGCGAAATTCCAGACTGCAAATGGAACAAGTCGCCCCCAAAGGAAGTCCTTGGCAATTACAAGATTCTGCACGATGAAGAACTGGCCCAGGGTGACGGGGCCGACCGGGAACTGAGAAGTCGTCAGGGCCAGTCTCAGGGGCCCAGAGCAGGCCAATCGAGAGACTCAGGGAGAACCGTCCTCACCACCTGGAAGTGACTCCAACCCAGACCTTATCAAAACAACTCACTCTCCTGGGTCCTTGCTGAAGCCCTGTTTTGAAATTTTCCTTTTTTAGAGCTTTTTTCCTTTCCTAAGCCCTGTAAATAAATTAAAGCACTTCTTTGGAAAAAACAAAAACAAAAACAAATAGTTTGGTTACTATAGTTTTATAATATATTATGAAGTCAAGTGGTGTGATGCCTCCAATTTTATTTTTTTTATTGAAGGTTGTTTGGCTCTTTATACTCCCTTTAGATTCCATATAAATTTAATTATTTTTTGTATTTCTGCAAAATGAAATGACAGTTAAAATTTAATAGAGAGTGCATGAAACTTCACATGAGTTTGGGTAGTGTGGATGTCTTCACAATACTGTCTTCTAACCCCTGAACAAGAGCATCCTCAAGAGTGTGTTCATTTCCAGCTATTTGTAGATTTTTCAGTATTTCTTTAGCTATTGATTTCTAATTTTATTCCCTTTTAATAAAAAATAATAGTTTGTAATATTTTAATTTTTTTTTGAGACAGGGTTTTGCTCTGTTGCTCAGGCTGGAGCACAGTGGTTCATTCGTGGCTAATCACAGCCTCAATCTCACAGACTCAAGCAATCCTCCCACCTCAGCCTCCTGAGTAGCTAGACTCACAGGCATGTGCCATCATGCTCAGCTATTTTTTTGTTGTTATTGTTAATTTTATATTTCGTAGAGACAAGGTCTCCCTATGTTGTCCATGCTGGCCTTGAACTCATAAACTCAGTTAATCCTCTCACCTCAGCTTCCCAAAATGCTAGAATTATAGGCATGAGCCACCATGCCTGGTCCATATTTTAATATTTTAAAACTTAGTAAAACTTATCTTCTGTCCTAATAGTTCATTCACCTAGGAGAATGTTTCATGTTCTATTGAAAAGATTGTGTATTCTGATGTTGTTGTGTAGAGTGTCTTTTGTTTTGTTTTGTTTTTCACTTTTATTCACTGCGACTAGTGTTTTCTATATGTCTTTTACGATCACAGAGTTTGCAGTGTTATTCAAATCCTCTGTTCTCATGTTAGCATTCTGCCTAGTTTTGTTATTCTTTACGAATAGTGGAGTAATTATGTGGCTTATTATTTTTGCATAGCTATTTCTTTCTTCATTTGTGTCAATGTTAGCTTTATACGTTTGGGAACCCTGTTGTGAAATGTGCATGTTTTTACTACTAATACAGCTTCCCCAGTGAATCAACACTTTTGTCATTATATCATAGCTTTCTTTGTCTCTTGTTTCAGTTTTGACTTAGTGTGTATTTTGCATAATTATGACCACGCTTGCTGTCATTTGATTGCAATTCTCCTGCAAGGTATTTTTTGATACTGCCACTTTTAGCCTGTTTGTATGCTAGATCTAAAGTGAGTTTCTTATAGGCACAGAAAATAAATCTTGTTGTTTTTTAAAATCTCTTTAGCCAATTTACATGTTTGTATTGGAAATTTTACTTCATGTATATGTTCATTTTAATTCTGAAAATAATGAACTATTTCCATTTTGTTAAAAGTTCTGTTTGTTTCTTGCAGCTATTTTCTCCTCTTTTCTGTGCTTAATGACTTCCTCGGTGTTTAAATTATTTGTATGGGACATGTTTTTATTTCTTTCTACTTTGATTTGTCAAGGCCAAATTATAAGCTAAAATCTTTTTCTTTAATCCAGTCTTTTGACATCTAAACTCTGGATGTGAAGGCTATGAAAAAATCTAAAACCATGAGGTTTCCCCCTTCTGGGGCCCTGTCTTTTTTGACTGCTCTCTGACCTCTTGAGGAGTGATGAGTCCACACCAAGCAGCAGTGGACAGCACTGCTACCTGTGAACAGTTGTTTCTTGTAAGTTCCTCTTGTCTCTCAGGGCACCACCTCTCTTACTCTTGAAACAGGAGACATATTGGCAGAGAAGGAGCATTTACCACCATCTGGCAGGAAAGGAGGATTCAGGCCCTTCACCTCCCTTAGGTCAAAAAAGTCAGAGCCCTCAGAGATGCACTTGCAATGAGGCAGCCACTGGCCACAGGGGCTACTGAGCACCTGCATTGTTCACAGTATGAACTGAGATATGCTAAGAAAAAATACAAAAAAGTATTTTAAAGATTTAATTTTACATATATATCTTTAATAATTTAATTCTGATTATATGTTAAAACATTTTGGATAGATTGGGTTGTTAATAAAATCAATTTCACTCATTTTTTTTCTTTATGCTGCTACTAGAAGATTTTAACTGACACACGTGGCTCACATTTTACTTCTAGTGCACATTGCTACAGTAGCAGATTGCCCATTTTCAAAGCTCAGGCTGACTCAAAAGCCAAGAGGACAGAAAGACTGTAAAATCTAAAATTTGAAAATAATTTTCATTGGCCAGGCACGATGGCTCATGCCTGTAATCCCAGCACTTTGGGAGGCCAAGGTGGATCAATCACTTGAGCTCAGGAGTTCAAAACCATCCTGGGCCACATGACAAAACCCTGTCTCAAATAAAAGTACAAATATTAGCCAGGCTAAGTGGTTGGTGCCGTTAATCCCAGCTACTTGGGAGGCAAAGGTAGAGAATCACTTGAATCTGGGTGGCGGGGGTTTCAGTGAGCCAAGATCACACCACTGTACTCCAGCCTGAGTGACAGAGTGAGACTCTGTCTCAAAAAAATAAAAATAAAAAATTTTATATTGTTTTCATTTTGAATAATACACACACACACACACACACACACACACACACACACACGCTCCACACAAGCACAGAGTGAGGGAAAAAAACGATGGAAAAAGAAAGGATTTTGCTCTGATGCCCAGACTGGAGTGCAGTAGCCTAATCTCAGCTCACTGAAGTCTCTACCTCCTAGGCTCAAATGACCCTCCCACCTCAGTCTTCCAAGTAGCTGGAACCACAGACATGCTTGACCACACGTGGCTAATTTTTTCAATGTTTTGTAGAAAAAGTGGGATGCGTGGCTTTTACCTTATGTTGCCCAGGCTGGTCTCGAACTCCTGATTTCAAAAGCTCTTCTCCCTTCAGCCAACAAAAGTTTTAGGATTACAAATGCGATCCATCACATCTGGTGACAAATATATATATATATGTATATGTATTTTCATATGTGTATCTATATACACATATAAAAAATTTTGTATAATTTATAAAATTTATAAATAAAAATAACCTTACATACAAGGTAAAATGAAAATATATCACAGTGAGGGCCTGGCTTCAGCATAAAGAGAAAGTCCTGCCTGAAAATAGCTGCAAATAGGAACTTTACTCTGTCCTCATTTGGTAAGAGTAGGTTCACATCTTCAGTCACTCAGAACCCAAAGGAGAAGGGCCTAGAACCCTATTATTCAATCATTGGTGCTGGGGTAAAAACTGTCTTAAAACTATAATTTTAAGGCTTAGTAATACTATTTTTTATTGAGAAATTTAAGATTAGTTAACAAGACTTCAATATTTTAAATTACTAAAAAAAGTAAAATTATGATATAGGTACTTTCTCTGTTTTTTTGAGGGGTTTCAAGTATCTGTGTTATATATTGAAACCAACTATTCCTGTAGGCCCTACCCTTAAGTCAAAACAATCTTGATGTTATTGTGAACAGGTACTTAGCATAAATGTTACTCGCAGGCAAATTTGTTTTTATTTATTGATTTATGTTTTTTTTCTTTTGGACGGGGTTTCACTGTGTTGGTCAGAAAGGTCTTGATTTCTTGACCTTGTGATCCACCTGCCTCGGCCTCCCAAAGTGCTGCTATGAACAGGCATGAGCCACTGTGCCCGGCCAGTGAAATTTATATAGGAATTTCAATTTTCCTACACAGTCCTTTTCTTTGATAAGTGTCTGGGTTTAGAGGACAACAGTGCAATGATTGACCATGTTTAGCCATCTGAGACATAGTTTTTATTCATAGGTCTCTCTTAAGTGTTTCTTTCTAAGATATTCCTTTGTCAGCCTCTTTCTTTATCCTCTCAACACCCTTGGCCTTTAAGGTAGGTTTACATATATCTATTTATGAAAAAGCAAGGTTATATAGGTTATATATATATGGTCTCTCTATTTCCAGAACATTGTTATTTGGTTCATGACTAATGTGTAGATCATGTAGTTTTTTACATGAATAGTATACTTTATACAGTATATTTTATATAGCTTCTTTCTATTACGCATCGCTAAAATATATGTTCAGTAAGTGCTCGCTTTATGTCATTGATAGATTCTTGGCAACTGCCACTTTAAGTAAAATAATGTACTATATAATGAAACAATTTTACCGTTGGTTAATTAATATAAATGAGAGTTAATTATAGTATATAGTACATAGGCTATAATACTAACTATAGTGTTACACTACTATAGTATATTATTGTAGTCTTAGCAGTTGGTAACATAATGTGTTTTAGTTTCTCCCAAGATCACAGAATTATTCAGACCAACCAATAACAACCTACTGTGGGAACCAGGAACAGCTCACACTCTTGATACTATAAAGCCTTCGCCTGACACCTCCTGTGTCTGCTCCCGAGTGCAATCCCTGCGTGGGTCTGTTTACCATACAGTACTTTCCTCCTTCCATGATAACATGTAATGAATAACTGCTGTCAATCTTGTCTGTCCAATGATTGGTGCCATGGGTTTAGCTGTTCTAGTAGCCCTAGGGTGGTAATTGTCTCACCAATGGGTTAAATGGGAGGCTAATCAAATAATTCATAACACAAACTGGATTAACCAACCATGATTGAAGACATCTGCTTAACTTAAACAGCTTTTGGCCTAGTGGTTTCATGATACATTAAAAGTCACCTCAGTTAGAGCCACTAGTTGGTGGAGGGCTTTTGCTTTGGTCTAAACAGTAGTTTGTGTCCTTTATTAAGAGTTTCCTTCCCTGCCCACACTAAAGCACACTCATCACCTAGACGTAAATGGTCAATTGACTCTGCTCCAGCCTAATGTGTCATCAGATTTAGCCTGTGTTTGGAAGGCAGTTTGCAAGAAACTTGCCTGTCAAGGCAGTGAAAACACAGCACCTTAATCTATCAGCACTTCAGTCCTGATTATCGAGTCAGGCTATGTCCCTGTGATCACTTCATCTGGTCTGGTTGTTATTACTGAATGCCTAGGTAGATAACTGAACATTGTTTATCATTACACATTCTGAGGACAGGCCCAGGGATGGTCTTTTGTAAAACTGCAGAAACAAAATGGACTTTTACTTTGGAGAGAATTATGCATGTCACTCAGTTGCTCTAATAAGTGCTACTGTCATGCCAGCAAGAAAAGTGGCCTTGTCTTTTCTGAGCTGCTGCTTCCTTTTCTGCTGTCACGAGCACTCTTATGATCAGGTGCACATTCTTTGTTCCTTATGGTTCAGGCATTGATGAGTAATAAAAATGAAAAAGAGCATTTGCTCTTAGCCCCTTGAAAACATTGGGGGCAATTCTCTCACTGTAAAACCTCTACTCATTCTGTGGGCTTTCAGCATTGCTGTTTATGAGTATGCCAAAGGTGCAATCTTAGGATCAGAAATTTGTTAGTGTACTCAAACAAAATGAACGTAGTGCATACGGGTGCTAATCTCAGTGAGATTGAGTGGCAGTAAATGTCTTCATTCAAAGAAAAGACAGGTCACAAATAAACAAATAATGATACAACTCAAGAAATTAGAAGAGAAAGAACTTATCCCAAAGTTATCAGATGATGAAATAAATGTAAAAAAAAATCAGAGCAGAAATAAATGTAATAGAGATGTTAAAAAAATGTAGAAAAATGTAAGAGTTTTTTTTTTGAAAACATAAAATTGACATATCTTTAGCTGGACTAAGAAAGAAGTGCTCAAATAAAATTAGAATTAAATGGAAGGCATTACAACTGATAAAACAGAAATACAAAAGGCATAAGACTGCTATGTACATAGACTTCTATGTACAACTATATCTTAACAAATTGAATAAGGGAGGAGACATGAATAAATTTCTAGACATGTACAAACTACCAAGACTGAAATATCAAAAATAGAAAATATGAATAGATCATTAATGAATAAGGAGTTTAGATCTGATGACTTCATTGCTGAATTTTAGCAAGCATCTAAAAGGAAGCAAATCTTTGAAAAAATTAAAAAAGGAGGAATCTTCCAAACTCATTGTATGAAGCCAGCATTCATTTGATACCAAAGCCAGAGATGTGCATTACAAAAAATAAAATAAAATTACACATCAATATCCCTGATGAATATAGATGCACCCACATCCACAATCATCCACAAAGTAGTTGCAAATAAAATTCAGAAGCACTTTAAAAGGATCATTTATTTTGATCAGGTTGGATATATTTCTGGATGCAAGAATATTTTAATATGTGGAAATCAATAAATACCATACACCTTATTTACACATCCAAAAGATAAAAAAATTATGACTTTTTATGCATGCCTAATATTTTATTTTAACAAAATTTAAAATCCATTCCTAATAAAATTTATGACAAATTGTGTATAGAAAGAATATACCTCACAATAAAAAGATACATTCTTTATTAGCTACATGACAAGCCGATAGCTAAAATTATAGTCAATGGTGAAATGGTGGAAACTTTTGCTCTAAGGTTTATTATAAGATAAAGATGCCCACTCTCACTACTTCTTTAAACACAACACTGGATATCCTACTCAGGATACTAGAAAAGAGAGAAAAAAAGAGCATTTAAATGAAAAAGAACAAGGTCTTATTTTCATGGATATTAACACTCAGGTTTTTACCAATTAAACAGCATGGGCCGAGAGTGGTGGTTCATGCCTTTCATTTCAGCACTTTGGGAGGCCGAGGCAGGCGGATCACAAGGTCAGGAATTCGAGACCAGCCTGGCCAACATGGTGAAACCCTGTCTCTACTAAAAATACAAAAAATAGCTGGATGTAGTGGCACACGCCAGTGGTCCCAGTTACTCAGGAGGTTGAGGCAGGAGAATCGCTTGAACCCTGGAGATGAAGGTTGCAGTGAGCTGAGATTGCACCATTGCACTCCAACCTGGGCAACAGAGCGAGACTCTGTCTCAAAAACAAACAAACAAAATAAATAAATAAATAAAAATAAACAGCATGAAGGCTGATACCATCTAGCAATCAAAGAAACTGTTTCTGAGGACATAAGACCTTAGGGACATCAATTATTAAGATGCTACATGAAAGCAGAAATGCTCCTGGATGTTTTCATTGTCTAGACATAAAGTTTAAGCGGATCAGCCCCAACAAGTAAAGGCACATCCCTGACTACTGTGGATAATGAGCTTTTCACCCAAAGCAGAGATGTGAAACCTGAAAGATGTGAAAGAACCCCCAAGTACTCCATACTTGAACTAAGAAAAAACTCCCACAAAGTCACTCTCACAAAACTGGAGCACCATCTGTTCCTGAGTAATCAGGTCATCATTTGTGTATTTGAGATACTGGCCAGTAGGGCTTCAGTTGACATGAGGCCAATAATTTTAAGTGTAAAATGCCTAAACTATCACAATCTTTAGGTAGATATTTGAGGGCCTTAACACTTAAATTGGCTGGAGAAATGTCATACAGAACACATGGCTGGGAATTGAGGTCTTCTCCTCTGCTCTTAGCGGCACCTTGGTAACCCAATGATTATCCTCCCTTATGCCTCCACATTGGCAAAAAAAAAAGGCGCTAGGGAGGGTGATATTTTCACGAAGCCTCAGCCCATGGTCACTCCTTGCAAGCCATGAATGTGTGGAACCCCAGGCCAGGTGGTGAATGTCTTTCAAAGGCAGCTGAACTTGCACTCTGGTTAGAGAGAGCAGAGGGCAGCAGTACAATGGACAGCGTCTGGAACCTCAGATCAGTTCCCACAGCCGCCTAAGAGAGCAGGCAGCTCCAGGGGCTGGAGGAGGCACAGATGCTCTGAAAAGACCCTGGGTGACTTTCAAGATCCTCTCCTGACTCAATCCCCTTGAAGAGGGCTTGGCACGGAATCAGTGGCCAGCAAATCTTGGCGTACCCTTCGCCTCAGTCTTAATCTGGGATTGTCGCCTGGAGCCCCGCCACCCACCGTCTGGAACCGGTGACAAGAATACAACTACCAGCATGCCCCACAAGGTGTGCACTGCTTTCCCCTCCCCCAGAACTGCGAGCCCCCATTTAATTTGTACCCCATTTACTTTTTTCTGTCGCTCTCCTTTTCTCAGACTCAGTATTCCACAGGTCTGTAAAGCTCTGTTCATTTTTCTTAGACTTTTTTAAAAAACTTCTATTAGATAGAAATAATTTCTTTTTTTTTTTTTTTTTGAGACAGAGTCTCCCTTCCTCTCCAGGTGCCAGGCTGGAGTGCAGGGGCGCAATCTCGGCTCACCACAACCTCCACCTCCTGGGTTCAAGCAATTCTCCTGCCTCAGCCTCCCGAGTAACTGGGACTACTGGCGCGTGCCACCACGTCCAGCTAATTTTTGTACTTTTAATAGAGACGGGGTTTCACCATGTTGGCCAGGATGATCTCCATCTCTTGACCTCGTGATCCACCTGCCTCGGCCTCCCAAAGTGCTGGGATTACAGGCGTGAGCCACCGCGGCCGGCCCTAATAGAATAATTTCTAATGCTGTGTCTTTTGTTTCTGACCTATAAATAAGCTGAAAATTATTATTTTTATGGCTTATTTTTCTATTTGGCTATTTTTTATTTCTCTGCTGAGGTCCCACATCCGTTCATTTATGAGAAGAGTTTCCTGGCCGGGCATGGTGGCTCACGCCTGTAATCCCAGCACTTGGGAGGTCGAGGAGGGCAGACAGCAAGGTCAAGAAATCAAGACCATCCTGGTCAACATGGTGAAACCCCGTCTCTACTAAAAATATAAAAAAATTAGCCAGGCGAGGTTGCTCACGCTTGTAGTCCCAGTTACTCGGAAGGCTGAGGCAGGGGAATTGCTTGAACCCGGGAGGTGGAGGTTGCAGTGAGCCAAGATCACGCCACTGTACTCCAGCCTGGCGACAGAGCAAGCCACTGTCAAAAAAGAGAAAAAAAGAAAGAAAGAAAAAATATATTTTCCTTTGCCTCCAAGAGCATACTTACAATAGCTGCCTTCAAATACTTGTCTGCTGGTTACATCTGACATTTTGGAGATATCTACTGCCTGCTTTCTATCTTGTGCATGTACGTTTTTATGTGTCTTCATACATCTCCAGAATTCGAAAATTGTGCACTAGAGACTGTATAAAAGAGTTATAGAGACTGTAGATTCTGTTGTGTCCCTTTGAAGAGTATTGGTTTTTAAAGCAGGTGTTGGATTGGGCTGGATTCTAACTTCAATACTTATCTCTCCTATGGAGGGCACAGATGAAATCCTCATTCACTTCTTATACACACATATCTCATATATGTCTTATATATGGAAGTGTTTATAATGATATATACTATTTTATCCAGGACCCATCATTTTTCTCTGTGAGAGTGTTAGTTCAGCTAGCTACTTCACCATTAGTGGAAGCCAGAACCTCAGTTTTGATTTTTTGGATTTACTATAAATGAAATTATTTAGTATGGATAATTTACATCGATTTTTTAAATACAAGATTATATTTGTGATATTTATTTATGCTATTGCAGATATCTACAGCCTGATTCTTTTAAAAAGTTCTTTTTAACATTGTGATAAAACATACATAAAATTAACTATTTTAACAATTTTTAATGTGCAGGTCAGAGGAATTAATCACGCTCACATTGTTCTGCAACCATTATCCACATTCATAAGGAATTTTATTTATTTGCAAAGCTGAAACTCTGTTCCTGTTAAACAACAGCCCCTCTTTCCCTTCTTTTGGCCTCTGGGAGCTACTCTTCTACTCTCTGTTTCTGCAAATAGAACTATCGTATGTACCTTATATTAGTGAAACCATACAATATAGTTAAAAATTATGAGGAAAAATAAAACACACTGAATAACATGTTTATTAATTTAAATAAAAAATCAGTAGTACATGGGAATTATATAGAAATATGGATAAAAAAGAAAATGCAGTTAGAAGGGTGTGTTAAATTTATTACTATGGTGTCTCAGGTTTCGAAGCAGTGTGGCCCCTGCCACAGACACAGAGCTAATCATGGTACAGCTGGGATTCCAGTGCGACTGTCTGACTCCCAAAGCCCATGCTCAGCCCAAACATCACTGAGCCCTGAGATGCTCTGCCCCTGCCAGCCCAGGCACTCAGTGGCCCTGAGATTCACCACGGCCTGTTCGTGGTCTTGAGGATTTGCAGGCCTACTGGGATGGAGGCTTAGCTGACAGAACAATTAGAAACTTCAGGAAATAGTGGCAGCTGTTGTTATATCAAAGTGAGTCAAGGTATAAGCCACACTCTGAGATTGAATTATGAGTCGTTTATTTTAGCTGGTGACTGAGAGGTGGCTAATGCCCAAAATTCTCTCGGCCCCAAAGGAAAAGTTAAGGGGTTTCTTATACCCTAGTTTGAAAAGGGAAGGGGGAACCTAGCTGAAGCAATTTTTCCACAGAGGCAGAGTAAGCAAAAAGTTAAAAGATAAACTAGTACTTGAGAAATAAAACAGAACCAGGTGCAAGGGCTAGAGCTGTCATAAAAAGACATACAACTTATAGATATGGGGGCTCTGGGTACTCGACAGCACCTGCATTCCCAGGCTCTGCTGGTGCTGCTTAACTCGGCCTCTTATCAGCAAATGCATGCTGGGATGTGCCCGGTGTCATCCTGCCCCAGCTACATACTACGGTTACATACTTAATGAGGGAAATAACCAAAATGAAGGAGGTGATGGTGATATTGATGGAGGAGGTCATGGTGGTGGAAGCTATGGTGGTGGTGGAAGCAATGGTAATAGTGAAGGTGATGGTGGTGGTGGAAGTCATGATGGTGAAGGTGGGGATGGTGGTGGTGGAGGCAGTGGTGGTGGTAGAGACGATGGTAGTAGTGGAGGTGATAGTGATGATGTAGAGGTGATGGTGATGGCGATGGTGGTGATGCAGCCATCTTCACTGAGCATTTGCTTGGTGCCAGCCACTGTTCTGTGAATTTCTCCTGCATTAATTCCTTCTTGCTTCCAACACCCCTGTGTGGTGGGAGTTCTGAGTCTCAGTGGGTACAGAGGAGAAACTAAGTCACAAACATATGTCCCTTGCCCCAGGCTGGTAACCACTGTACCACACACTCTCTCCATTACCCAGATGGAGTCCACAGCCTTGCCTGGTATCCACAAGCTTCCCCAACCTTCCTCTTCTTCCAAAATGCATGTCCTCATGGCCCATGGAGCTCGCCTCCTGTTTCCAGTCAGCATTTGTCTCTGACTCTGTGCTGCTGCTGTTCACATCCACCTCCTGCTGCTTTTCTGGTCCTCTCACTCTGGCTCTGCCCCCAGGCTCCTCCTCCCCTCCAGTCCTGCTGGGCATTGGATCCTGCTTGTGGCTGCTGCTTGTGGCAGCTCAGCAGAAGGGTGTGATGACTTTGCCAGCCCAGCTGACCCCAGTGAGGGTGCACATGGGTGCCCCAGTCACCTCTCCTGACATCTCTGCCAGGGTCAGGTGTCCCAGTGTCTCCAGCCTTAGGGTATAACACACTCATCTCTCCAAATGTAAGGGCTGATGAGATACCTGCTTTCTTGGCTAGCAAGCATCCTCCCCATGAGCTCAGGGCTGTGTGTGACCAGGAAGCCATCAGCATGTGTGCGTCCATCTGACCTGCCTGGCTTGTGGGCTGCCAGGACAGCCGCTTCTTTTGCTGCTCAAGTAAGTACTCAGGATCCAGTTACTGTCACCTCTTCCAAGGCATGCTGGTGGTGTGGAGGAATGCATGTTTGTTCTTTCTATAGGACACACCTCAGAACCCCAGAGGACATTGTCAAGAGGCAAAACCAAGATGCTCCTGCTGTGCACCAGGGCCAACAGCATTGTGTCAGGGAGCCTGCCCCTATATGCAAGGACATGCCACACATTGGGAGGCATGGAGCACATGTGGCCTGTCCCACCTGCTCGGCACCACGACAGGCTAGCCAGCAGGACCCTCCTCTGGCCCAAGGGCAGGGCATCTGGATGAAGCCACTCCTGCCAAGAGTAGGTTGAGTGCATGGGAAGCGTCTGTCAGCCTCATACTCTTGTTATCATCAGCCAAGAACCCAGAGAGTTAAGGGAGGGTTACGGGCTGCCACTGCGACCTCCTCCATCAACATCACCATCACCATCACCTCCACCACTATTACCGCCTTCACCATCATGACCTCCACCATCACCATCACCAACACCTCCAACACCATCACCACCTTCACCATCATGACCTCCACCACCACCATCACCACCACCTCCACCACTATCACTACCTTCACCATCATGACCTCGACCATCACCATCACCATTACCATCATCACTATCACCACCTTCAACATCATGACCTCCATCATCAGCATCACCACCACCATCACCACTATCACCACCTTCACCATCATGACCTCCTCCATCAACATCACCACCACCATCACCACTATCACCACCTTGACCATCATGACCTCCACCATCACCATCACCATCACCTCCACCACTATCACCACCTTCACCATCATAGCCTCCACCATCAGCATCACCATCACCACCATGGTCTTCACCAAAGACCAGCAAGATAAGGACTTGAGGCAAAGGTTGGGGCTGGGCAGGAGCTTGTTCAGGACAGTGGGCAGGACTCCCGCAGGTAGAGAGGACAGGGATGGCCATGCACCTAGGAGCCCTGGGCCAGGCTGAGCAGAGGGAGCACCAGGGCCCGGCGTGAGGGGCTGATGATGGAGGCATTCAGGCAGCCACACATACCAGGCTCTGTGTATGGGGTAAGGGGAAACTGTGTGAGCAGGCCCAGGCCTGGCAAAGGGCTTGGAGAGACACCTGGGAACAGCTGTGTGTGGTGGCTGCGCTGGGCAGGGGTGAGGCTGAGAGGCCACTGAACCTCCTGAGTTAGAGGTGACGAGAGCTGCCCCTGATTCAGGGAAGACATAGGGAAGTAAGGAAAAGAGCAGGACACCAGGCAGTGTGCACTTAGTTGTCACATGGAAACCAGTGTCTGGTGATGGCTTCCCAGGAGGCTCTTGGGTTGGCACTTGGGCTCATGTGAGGAGGAGCCATGGCAAAGGGAAGGGCTCTGCGTGAGAAGGCGGCTGAGATGAGACTGGGCTGCCTCTAGGCACCCCCCCCTCCCCCGCTGAGGCCTCAGATGTGTCCCTGCCTTGCCCAGGGCTGCGTGCTCCATGCTAAGCCTTGTCCTCCTGGGGGTCAGGCACCACCAGGTGACTCTCAAGCCAGGGCCACATTGTGTGCCATGGGCCCCTCGCACATCCAAAAGCAAAATTGCATTATGCAATGGTGTTGGTGTAAGACAGATATAATCCAGGCAACTTTGTTTATTCCTTATTGTTACATTTAGTTCATCCTTTTGATTTTAAAATTAATTGAAATGAAAACATTTTTTGCATGCCCAGGCACATGCAGTAGCAGTGCCGGTCAGGAGCTGAGTTTCCTCCTTTGCAGGCTCCTGTCCCCCTGTAACCCAGGCACCGAGGGCTGGCATGAGTGGCCCAGCCTGTGTGAGCCCTCACGCCTGCCTAGAGATGGCATGCTCCCTAGCCAGTTGGGGTGCTCCCGTGCCTGGATGCCATGGCCTCATGAGTGGCCAGCAGCTGAAGTGGGAATCATAACAGAAACTGGCCATGCCCAGGTGTGTACCTGCCCCAGGCAGGTGACCAGGGCAGCATGGCGATGTCAGATGGGGCCAAAATTTTCATGCTTCTGTCTGACCTTGGTTCTAGCTGAAGATTTAGCTTTGTGCACATCTTTAAAACTAGGATCCCCTGTAAGAACCAAATGCACAGGTAGCCAAAGGAAAGACAGATGAATTAAGCTATATCAAAATGTAAAACTTCTGTGGAGGGACGATCCAAGATAGCCGTTTAGGAACAACTCAGGATTGCAGCTCCCAGTGAAAGCGCAGAGGGTGAGTGGACGCCACGTTTTTATTGCCCACAGACTAGGAAATTCCCGGGCGGAGGGGCTCCACGGTCGCCAGTGCGGCTGTTTCGGCCAGCGGCTGCTTTGCCCCACATGGCTGCTTTGTCGGCGCCCCGGAGCCGTGGTTCTCTGTACAAAATACACTGGTCTGGGTGCCCTTTTGGCTGGCGATTGGAGCCACGGGAAGTCGCCCATT